>NC_064639.1:509335314-509635314 GCF_023864345.2 Schistocerca serialis cubense
ACGGCACAGCGGACACACCAGGAACCGCGGTGTTGGCCGTCGAATGGCGCTAGCTGCGCAGCATTTGTGCACCGCCGCCGTCAGTGTCAGCCAGTTTGCCGTGGCATACGGAGCTCCATCGCAGTCTTTAACACTAGTAGCATGCCGCGACAGCGTGGACATGAACCGTATGTGCAGTTGACGGACTTTGAGCGAGGGCGTATAGTGGGCATGCGGGAGGCCGGGTGGACGTACCGCCGAATTGCTCAACACGTGGGGCGTGAGGCCTCCACAGTACATCGATGTTGTCGCCAGTGGTCGGCGGAAGGTGCACGTGCCCGTCGACCTGGGACCGGACCGTAGCGACGCACGGATGCACGCCAAGACCGTAGGATCCTACACAGTGCCGTAGGGGACCGCACCGCCACTTCCCAGCAAATTAGGGATACTGTTGCTCCTGGGGTATCGGCGAGGACCATTCGCAACCGTCTCCATGAAGCTGGGCTACGGTCCCGCACACCGTTAGGCCGTCTTCCGCTCACGCCCCAACATCGTGCAGCCCGCCTCCAGTGGTGTCGCGACAGGCGTGAATGGAGGGACGAATGGAGACGTGTTGTCTTCAGCGATGAGAGTGGCTTCTGCCTTGGTGCCAATGATGGTCGTATGCGTGTTTGGCGCCGTGCAGATGAGCGCCACAATCAGGACTGCATACGACCGAGGCACACAGGGCCAACACCCGGCATCATGGTGTGGGGAGCGATCTCCTACACTGGCCGTACACCACTGGTGATCGTCGAGGGGACACTGAATAGTGCACGGTACATCCAAACCGTCATCCAACCCATCGTTCTACCATTCCTAGACCGGCAAGGGAACTTGCTGTTCCAACAGGACAATGCACGTCCGCATGTATCCCGTGCCACCCAACGTGCTCTAGAAGGTGTAAGTCAACTACCCTGGCCAGCAAGATCTCCGGATCTGTCCCCCATTGAGAATGTTTGGGACTGGATGAAGCGTCGTCTCACGCGGTCTGCACGTCCAGCACGAACGCTGGTCCAACTTAGGCGCCAGGTGGAAATGGCATGGCAAGCCGTTCCACAGGACTACATCCAGCATCTCTACGATCGTCTCCATGGGAGAATAGCAGCCTGCATTGCTGCGAAAGGTGGATATACACTGTACTAGTGCCGACATTGTGCATGCTCTGTTGCCTGTGTCTATGTGCCTGTGGTTCTGTCAGTGTGATCATGTGATGTATCTGACCCCAGGAATGTGTCAATAAAGTTTCCCCTTCCTGGGACAATGAATTCACGGTGTTCTTATTTCAATTTCCAGGAGTGTATTTTAGCCGCTACTGCCGGTCTAGTATACATTTGGTAAGAAGACCTAAGCAACCACTCTGGTCGCATTTAACACCCCAAGTCCTAATGAATATGCACACACCATACTGTATTGCTGAGCAGACAAACAGAGCAGAGAGGTATATGCTTTATGTGCTCACGTCCTTAATACGAACTCATTACTACACAGATGAATAACTCTGTCTCGCTTTCTCCATTTCAGTGCATCTCAGTGTAGCGACGCACATTACCAGTTCATACGAATTCCGTTCCTTCTATTCACAGCAGTGTCAAAACAGAGTATCTACATCAGATAAGTGTCTGACTGTAACATACAACTTCTAGCGACCACTTGCGGGCCAGCACTGTCTGCACGCTCGCAGTCACAGCAACAAAGACACTCCAACTGATTGCTACGCTCCAACTGAATGCTACACTCAACCGCCACTTCCTCCTTTCGAAAACTAACTTACTGGAGTAAGTTAGTTCTTCTGGAGTCATTCTTCGGCTGAACCGAACTCGCTCGAAAGACAATTGGAGAAGATGTACGTGTAACTTACGTAGCAGAGAAAATGCGGAAATCAATCAATATGTTAGCGATACAAAAGTAAAAGTGCGTGGCAGTAAACCAGGTGTTAGTAAATGGAACTTATGAAAGGTGGCTGATTAATCATTGATGGTTACAATGTCTTTGTTTATACAGTGTCTGTGTCTTCAAAATATAACAGACTCTGTTCTGACGATTACAGCTGTGGTAAACATTACGAAAATGATTTGCATTTCACGAATCTGGATTGGCATCAGTTGTTTGTTACGGATGAAAATATGCATGCATGTCTCTAGGACATTGTAATATGGTCCGTCCTCTTAGCTGAACAGTATTGGGGACTGTTGCTCCAGACCTCAGACTACCCTCTTGCGAAACACCATGCACTCATATAGTTTTGAGGACAGGCTTTAGAGTACTTCTTTCACAACAGTCCGCATACAGTCCTCAACTTCTGGAATGGGGTTGTGATCGCGCACAGTACACTCACCAGGTTGCCTTGTTACTGATGAACTGTCACAGTATACCTTCAAAGCATTTTTCTTGGCCCACCCCAGTAGTGGGACAAACTATGAATGGCCCCACGTTGCATTGTTGCTGGATCTATTCAAGATGGCGGATCCACGATGGCGGCAATAGATATGGCAATGTGGCAATGACATGATGGTGGGAAGTTCGAATTTTGGCGAAAAATCGGTCACTTGGGCTACCTCCACTAACCTAACCTCCTTCCCTACCCCCTCACCTCCCCAGAAAATGGTGGGAAGTTCAAATTTTGGCAGAATAAAGGCCACTTGGGCTACCTCCACTAATCTAAGTCATCCGACTGCCACCTCTTACTTGGAATTGGCAGAAAGGGTCTCAGCTTGCGCTGGGCTGCTGGGTAGGATGGACATAAGCCTTTGTTTTTCAGGCAGTCTTTATTTAAACAATTTGAGGCAGTAGCTCCATCCAGTGTGTTCACCATGAGGTCCAGAGTCCAACTGACCTAGTGCACAGTACCATCCGAGATGGATGTCTGGGGGGCGGGAGGATGGTGGAAAAAGGACTCAGCCTGTTCTGGGCTGATGGATAGGAAGGAGTGTACTTTATTTATTTTGGAACAATTTATTTAGGGACAGATTTGACATAGTATACTTATTACACTGATACAAAACACTCACTCTGTCGTACTTGGGGTCACAATACACAGCCTACAGATCTACAAACTACTCGTAAATCACCGAAATAATGTAGTACACTGATGTACAGGCACGCAAACAACTCGTAAATTACCGAAATAATGCAGTGCACAGCAATCAGACACGCAAACTACTCGTAAGTCACCAAAATAATGCAATACACTGATGTGTGGACACGAAAAGAACTCGTAGATTACGTAAATAATGCAGTACAAAACATAAAAACCTGCAAACTACTTGCAAATCACCGAAATAATGCAGTACACTATTGTGCTGACACGAAAACAACTCGTAAATTATCAAAATAACGCATGTAAAACGCTCTGCAGACACGCTCATATAGGAACAAAAAGGTGATCACTATACTTACAACTACCTAGTTTCAACTACTTTTCAACATCATCTGACTACCAACTTCCCACAACTGAAAAACATGCCCATGGGTCATTGCATATAGGAAATGTATTACGAATTTTGGTAGATTAACGAATAAGACAAGCAAATATTCTAGTACCAAATCTTTATTAACTTTTGCACATACATTTATGTACAGAAAATAACTCTTTCCTTATTTCTAGTAGGTGTAGCTTTAATAATGTCCAATTCAAATTTTAACTCATAACTTAAATCCACATCTGAATCATCTATGTCTTTCTCCAACCACTAATTTGACAAATACAGAGAAGGTATGTTTTCGAACTCCAGTATATATCTAATTTTTTTCCTGTGAACTACCTCTTTTAGTTCTGTTCATTCTGGCAGTTCTTCTAAATGAGAGAATTCGGGGGCTTTAATTTTTCCTCGTATTTCCTGAATTACACTGTTGTTATAACACTCCACATCCTCCTGGGTATAAGCTGCAAGCTCATATGCTGCACATTCTTGCGGTATTTCGGTATAAATCTTAAAGTTTACAACTTTTGCAAACTAATTGCCATTAAATGTTGTTATTCCTTTGGTTTTAATCTCTGCAAAAGGCAGTTCTGTTGCTAAGTGTATGACACTCAGCCCACCACACTTCGGCATAACGTATCCATCCTTTTTGAGCAGCTCTAAGGAGGAATGGAGTTTGATAAACAGATTTTACGTGTGTCCTTTAACGTAGTAAACATGCTCCAGTCCATCCTTTTCGGCCAGTATTCCAACATATGGGCACTTACCACTGCTTTTTACAGTAAACGCTATTATCTTGTATTCCTCAGTCATAGTTAGATTTCTCTATACACTGTGTTTAAAGCAATATGAAACCAGGCCTGCACATCCGCTATAGCCTCTTCCTTTTCATTTTGCAGCTTATATTGTTCCTATATAGCAGTTGCCTTCTCTTTTCTTTACATCGATGTCTTAGATTTCTAGTTTCCTTTTCCCTGCACATAACACATTAACTGAACTTAAAGGTGTAATTTCCTTAATGGGAAATGGTGTAAGACTGTGTGATACATTTACTCTTTTTCTTAGGACTTTAGAATAAAGTTTCTCGTGTCAACCAGTCCCAATTCCGCAATATCTATATCGGACGGTATTATCGAAAACAGTGTTTTAGACTGAGAAAAATAAATTTCTCCTGCTTTAACATAACACTTCTGTATAATACTTATATTGTCTTTATTCAAGTCAGAGTTAAGAATCTCCACTAGTTTGTAGGTAGATAACTAAAACTGTATTCTGACAGAACATAGCTGATAAGAGTTTCTCTGTCTGGAGTATGTGGAAGACTTACCTGTACACCTGTCAATTTTCGGCTATTCTTATTACCGCAGTACATAAACTGCAGAATATTATTAAAGACAACACAACAGTTATCCTGTACGATATATCTGTTAACTGACGCCACATGGAAGCAAGTGGCACAGAGTAAAGTGGAGCACATTGTAAGTACTGTTTATTTGTGTCTAATACACGTAAACACTCGTGCACAGGTTCGAATACACGATCCATTCTGTAGTTGTATATTGTAGCCTCCAACCTGGTAATGGCATGCTGTTTAGCCAAGGAAGACCTAAAAGTTTCTTGTAGTCGCATGTCTGGACACTTTATAAAATCTATAATGTGGTTACCAATATCTTTGTTCACTCCTGCTCTTGTGATTTGATATATAAATTTATTATATATCTTTACAGTTGAGCTTAACCACGTTAGACAGTCTATTCCAAGTGTCTTATCGTTGTCCACAATCACATTGCTGCTGCCCTGGTGACCTTCTATGCAGAAGTCCTTGCTTGATATTGAGTAGTGACACGTCTCCATTTTGTTAAAAATTCCGGCGAAGTCTTGCGTTATGTCCAAATCCAAAAGGTAACAGTTGTCTACACGTAGCTGTTGTAATATTCCAGGGAGCTCCTCGATCAGAACGTCAGATAATTCCACTTTGTATGGTATAACCACAGGAATTTTACATCTCTTTGAGACAGTTACTAGTAATTCCTTGCCGATTTTTTCCCATATCCCTCTTGGTGTGACACTGTCGTTCCCGTGTAGGAGAAAAGGCAGCTTCGCCTTGACACCATGTCTTGCAGTGACGAAATTGAGAATTTAATGCGTAGATAATAGTTAGATGAGCCACACATCTCCTTCGTTAACATTACAGACCGTCCTGTTTCTAAGTGTTCTTGACAGTCCACTTAGACACAGAATTTAATCACCATAATATTATCGCAAAACGGTTCTGTAATAAGTGTAAGCACTTTTACATTCTTTTTACTAAGTAGTTTACTATTTTCGGCAGCCGGCCGCTATGGTCGAGCAGTTCTAGGCGCTTCAGTCCGGAACCACGCAGCTGCTGCGGTAGGTTCGAATCCTGCCTCGAGCATGGATGTGTGTGATGTCCTTAGGTTAGTTAGGTATAAGTATTTCTAAGTATAGGGGACTGAGGACCTTAGATGTTAAGTCCCATAGTGCTAAGAGCCATTTGAAGCATTTGAACTATTTTCGGTGTAATTTATATTGCCATTGTCAGTAGACAGGTTATCCAGGTTGTGCTGTAATAACCACAAACCGAAGCATTCGTCCATTGGTCTTGTCTCCTCCCTAATAGCTGAGGGATATTTAGTATCCATGTGGACACTTTCTACTACAGCCGAAGACTGATCAGTTGCGGCTGTCAAGCCTTCTTTTATACTCTAAACATCCAAGATGATAGCACTTCCGGTCACGTGATTTCCGGTCATACACTCTGCATAGCTCCTAGCCCCTTTGCGCTATTTGGGTCCGTGGCAGGGAGAGAGACTGCCCTCATAAGTACCACCCATATGTACGGACACTGCTCTTTTTCTTTTTGCATGTACTTTCTCTGTTTCGGAATTGATTGGAATTAGAGGGTTCACAAAGGTAAATATATCAAAAGGAAATAATAACAGGGTAAGCAGACAAAAAACTAAAAAAGGCAAAAAAAGTGGTCATCGCATTTGACAGTCACGCAGTGGGCCCGAGTTCAATTGCCGACCGGGTCTGAGACTTTTTCCGCTGGGCGACTGGGTGTTTTCTTGTCCTCATTATCATTTCATCACGAAAGTCACCCAACGTTGCATCAGCTGAAACGATTTGCAACTCGGGTTGGGACTCCTGTCCTTCAATACCATACGATCATTTCATTTCAACGTAACGTGAAGATACAGACACTCTATAAACACAGACATAGTAACGATGTACGATGTATCCAAGCGTCGACGGGCTAAAATGACGGTAACATATAATTATACCTTTCCCTCTGCGGGGATCATGAATCGTGCGATCGGAAGGGTTCCAATTACGTGCCGTATAAAGTTTGCATCAGCACTGGGACCGTACTCGGATAGCTGAAATAGTTGAAGGAACCTCTCGCGATAAGCGGAAAATCTGGGTTCGAGTCGCGATCTGATGCAGATTTTCGCTTTCAGATTGCAGACACACATGAGGTAAGTCAATGTATTAAAACAATAAGGATGCAACTTAGGAAATGAGCCATCTGTTTTATCAGAAGCGGAATCACGGGTTGTTCTTTTCACACTGATGAGTAGATCATGAAGTACAGTAGTCATAATATAACATGGTCCGGTTTGATAATGGCAAGTGGCGATATCAGCCATTCACCAATAATAAAATAGAGCAGTGGTCGTCAAACTTATTTACTCGAGAACCAATACTGACATAGTGGGGCAGCACTGCGGGAGACATACGTACGGGCCTTATTGATAATTTGTTATTTGGTATTCTCAAATCGGGAGACAGATCATTTGTTATCTTAAAATGGGTGGATAAAAAATCCTAAATCAAGATCACTAAAACTCCATTATTGATTACTAGTTTCATCTCACTGACGAGCCATCTTCAGATCAATAAAAATTATTACTTAATTCACTGTGTATCAGCCGCCAGGCATTAGCGAAGTCATAATGCACTGAGCTGAATCGCTCTGTGTACATGCCAACAAGAGCGATTCAGCTCAACAGATTATAGCGATATGTCATGCCTGGAGGCTGATTCACACTGAAGTAAGTGATAACTTTTATTGATATGAAGATGACTAGTCAGTGAGCTGAAACTAGGAATCAGTTAACGAATTCTAGCCATCTCGACCCAAGATTTTTATCCATACTTTTACTGTTAATTGGTAACCTACATAAGTTAGTACGTTATTGGCCACCAGTAGACCAGCTACAGCAACGACGCCTAAGTTGGCTGCCGGCAACGTAAGTATTGATAGTGGAAAGTATGCACTTTTCGAAACACTTCGTGTCGATTGTTCGCCGTTTCAGTTTGCTTGCCACCCTATGTAATTGCCTGACGAAGTGCTGTTTTGTTGTCTGCAGGAGTGGGTGATTATTTGAGTAATAACAACACCCATAGTTTTTTTTAAATGTTACGAAATATGAGACACGATCACATACGTATAGTAAACGTTCTGAACGTCATTTTTCTTGTATTCATTGCGTTTCATTATAATAAGAATAATGGCGTGTGACGAAAGCCTCCCGTCGGGTAGACCGCTCGCCTGGTGCAAGTCTTTCGATTTGACGCCACTCCGGCGACTTGCGCGTCGATAGGGATGAAATGATGATGATTAGGACAACACAACACCCAGTCCCTGAGCGGACAAAATCTCCGACCCAGACGGGAATCGAACCCGGGCCCTTAAGATTGACAGTCCGTCGCGCTTACCACTTTTTTCCCCTTTATTAAAACAGTCATATATGTACATAAGCACAAAAACAAAACAATGAAGTGCTGGAACTGTTTCAACACGAATTGTATCCTACAAAAGACTGAAGGACACATTTCAATATAGTGCCATTTGTAAGCTTAGAAAATAGAACAAAAATAGTAAACTGACAATAGCCTCTTCAGTCCAGACAGAGACATAGAACCAAAACGCAAACATATATATAATTTACTGTCTTAACTAGAATGGCAGTTTTGTCATTTGATTCATAACCGTACAAACTCAAAGTCATCTGAAGCATACAAACGGATAACAAGACATGCACAAGAAACATAAATTGATGAAAACGTCATAATGAAGTTAATAACACCATTGAGAAGTCGGGAGCACTCCTAGGAACAGGTGTAACCCTTTATTCGTTGTGTATTTTGTTCGCTACATAGTCTTGCAAGTTATTTGTGTCCTTACCGGCATCGAGAATTATCCTACGCCTTGTTTTTCAAAAATTATGTCTAACATGTTAGCAAGCATCTTCCTGAAATTTGGGTAACGTTTCATCTTCCAACGTGCCGTTCTCATGTAAGCCTCTTAACTAATGAGATTATCTTCACTATTGTGGATGGTGATATATGTCACAAACTGTCCTAACAGCCACATCACGGTGTTGTTCTTGATAGCGGGAAAATGTTTCGGGTCCGGCCAGAGCAGGATGTCGGTGCAGTGGCTGGCTGGGCTGCTGCGGGTAATCAGGCCCAGCCTCTGCTGCACCCATTTCCAGTTAATGAGATGACCGCCACAAGTGAAACGATGGCGTAAGGTGTCGACCAGACCACAGCGGACGCATTTATCACTGCCACATAAGCCGATTCTATGCAACCTTTCATTAGTGGGTATAACAACCACTCAGCTACCGGGGGCGGACATTGCGTTTCATTACAACAGCCTTAATTTTATTTTATTTTCCTTGCTACAAAAATGTAGCGCATTTGAGGATGACCGTCACGGATCCATATTACTTTCGTGCCAAAATTTATACCATAACAGCTGATCAATGCGAGTCGCGCACACCCTTGAGTCGTCAGTGCTGCAGCACAGACAATAAAATATTCGCCCTCCCACACCCTCTAATCCCGCAGCTGCCACACTACTTATCCCTCTGAACGTGATGTAAACGGCCAACAGTATTTAACTCACGGCCGAATTCATCAAGTTAATTAAAATTAATCACATGTTAAAATATTAGTGTCATGTAATCATTTTTGTTGTTACTGAGCAGGAAAACTACGGTATTTTGCGGACTATAAGACGTTCTTTAATAATATTAATAATATTGTTTTTCTTTTTTATTATTAGATAGCGAAGCCAGACTAAAAAAAATTCTTAATTTGCAAAACCCAACTGACATTTACAATCCCTCAAACTCGTCATACGAATTCTTGTTCTTCTTCGTCGACATCGTTGTCCTATTCGTATCCAAGATGGTCTTCACTGCCATCGACAGCGTTACTTATGCCACACTTGTGGAAAGATTTAACAATAATGTTTTCTCTCACTCTGTGTCACGACTGTTTTATCGACTGACGTACTTGTTTGGTTGTTAGGTAGTTTTAAAGCTGCGTGAATTCATGTTGGGTTTCCTCCATCACCCATGTGTTCCGTTCCTATCTCATACACACTTTAAATGGTTTGTTCATCGGGGTGTCAAGAGGTTGCAGTTGTGAAGTAAGTCCTCTCGAAATAACAGCAAGCTCTGTATTTTCCTGTCTCAGTTTGTCTTTCACAGAATTTTTCAAATGATTGCTAAACTGACCTAGCACAAGAAGAGAACTCTTCTTCGATAAAGCACCTTTCCTTCTCTCCCACACTCTGTTAACCTGTAATTTCATACCAGGCTCGTCTGTCCAACCCTTGTCATGCGCGTAAACAATACCTGGCGGTATTTCAGAAGAATTTGGCGTTGTTTCATGCTAGAAAATGATCACTGGATTAAGTTTAGTACAGTCAGCACAACGTGAAAGGCCAATTTTTCATGTTCACTTCTTTTTATGGTTATAGCTTTAGCACCTTTCATGGCAACAGTTCTGTTACTCGGCACATAAAATGTCAGAGGTGTTTTTCCATATTCCATATCTGACTTAGTTCTACACTGGTTTTCTTTTCATATTAAGTAATAAAGCGATGGACAGATAATATTTTCTCTTCATACTCTTGTGTCATTGTCTGAGATATTTTGGTTTTGGCTCTAAGTCCCTCACGCTTCATAAACCTGCATCACCAACCAACTCCACCCTTAAAGTTTGTTAAGTTCCACTGTAGCGTTAGCTTATGAATGTGTATTTGAACCATTTTTGCACTAATTCCAATACCATTTCGACCGTGTCCTTGAATTCGTTTGAATACGTCACCTTCCAGTTTTGGCCACTTTGCATTCAGTCTTCTATTTGCATATTTAGTCTTCCTAATTTTTTTTCAGTTCTTCTTTACTAGCACGCCAATCGCGAATGGTTTTTTCTGTTGGTGGAGGCCCGAAATGCCGCCCAGTTGCTCTGTTTCCGTGTTCTTCTGCAATGCTATTTTTGTACTTTCAATTTAGAGCCTTTTCCATTATGAAACTAGCTACTAACAGAAACACTTTTAACTCTAGTTCACTGGCACCGTAGACTGCAATGACGCACAGCAGACTAGACAGTGATTTTATGACGGCGGGGTGGGAGGGAAACAGCATTGGAAAGAATGTGAACCGCCGCAACTCGTGGTCGTCCCATCGGTGCACTGCTCCTATCAGTTGAATCCAGTGTTGCCAGATAGAAATAAGATTCACGTGGCATCGAATATATGGCCATTTTTAAGACTGGCGGGAATTTTAAATCAAATACTGGACATTTTATACTGATTTTGAGTATAAGACGCAACAGAAATTCGGAGGCAATTTTTCGAAAGAAAGTTATTTGCATGTTATTACACTACTGGCCATTAAAATTGCTACACCAAGAAGAAATACAGATGATAAACGGGTATTCATTGGACAAATATATTATACTAGGACATGTGATTACATTTTTACGCAATTTGGGTGCATAGATCCTGGGAAATCAGTACCCAGAACAGCCACCTCTGGCCGTAATAACGGCCTTGATACGCCTGGGCATTGAGTCAAACAGAGCTTGGATGGCGTGTACAGGTACAGCTGCCCATGAAGCTTCAACACGATGCCACAGTTCATCAAGAGTAGTGACCGGCGTATTGTGACGAGCCAGTTGCTCGGCCACCATTAACCAGACGTTTTCAATTGGTGAGAGATATGGTGAATGTGCTCGCCAGGGCAGCAGTCGAACATTTTCTGTACCCAGGAAGGCCCGTACAGGACCTGCAACATGCGGTTGTGCATTATCCTGCTGAAATGTAGGATTTGGCAGGAATCGAATGAAGGGTAGAGCCACAGGTCGTAACACATCTGAAATGTAACGTCCACTGTTCAAAATGCCGTCAATGCGAACAAGAGATGACCGAGTCGTGTAACCAGTGGCACCCCATACCATGACGCCGGGTGATACGCCAGTATGGCGATGACAAATACACGCTTCCAATGTGCGTTTACCGCGATGTCGCCGAACTCGGATGCGACCATCATGATTCTGTAAATAGAACCTGGATTCATCCAAAAAAATGACGTTTTGCCATTCGTACACCCAGGTTCTTCTTTGAGTACACCATCGCAGGCGCTCCTGTCTTGCGATTCGTGCACCCAGGTTCGTCTTTGAGTACACCATCGCAGGCGCTCCTGTCTGTGATGCAGCGTCAAGGGTAACCGCAGCCATGATCTCCGAGCTGATAGTCTATGCTGCTGCAAACGTCGTCGAACTGTTCGTGCAGGGCCGGCCGGGGTGGCCGAACGGTTCTTGGCGCTACAGGCTGGAACCGCGCGACGGCTACAGTCGCAGGTTCGAATTGTGCCTCGGTCATGGGTGGTTGTGATGTCCTTAGGTTAGTTAGGTTTAAGTAGTTCTAAGTTCTAGGGGACTGATGACTTCAGAAGTTAAGTCCCATAGTGCTCAGAGACATTTGAACCATTTTTTTGTTCGTGCAAATGGTTGTTGTCTTGCAAACGTCCGCATCTGTTGACTCAGGGATCGAGACGTGGCTGCACGATCCGTTACAGCCATGCGGATAAGATGCCTGTCATCTGGACTACTAGTGATACGAGGCCTTTGGGATCCAGCACGGCGTCCCGTATTACCTTTCTGAGCCCACCGATTCCATATTCTGCTGACAGTCATTGGATCTCGACCAACGTGAGCAGCAATGTCACGATACGATAAACCACAATCACGATAGGATACAATCCGACCTTTATCAAAGTGGAAACGTGATGGTACGCATTTCTCCTCCTTACACGAGGTATCATAACAACGTTTCACAAGGCAACGCCGGTCAACTGCTGTTTGTGTATGAGAAATTGGTTGGAAACTTTCCTCATGTCAGAACGTTGAAGGTGTCGCCACCGGCGCCAACCTTGTGTGAATACTCTGAAAAGCTAATCATTTGCATATCACAGCATCTTCTTCCTGTCGGTTAAATTTCGCGTCTGTAGCACGTCACCTTCTTGGTGTAGCAATTTTAATGTCCGGTAGTGTATAAAATGCGTCTGAGAACCGGGCTGCACGAATACTTGATTTGGGCTGCATGCGGTCCGTGGGCCACAATTTGACAACCACTGAAATAGAATGTTTATTTTAAACAATAACAAAAAAAATGCTTCACAGAGGAAAATGCCTTGACTCAAAGTGAAGTGATTTCAGTATGTAAATGACTGCAACGATTCACGTAAGTAGCAGTGAACTGCAGGAAATCGGTGGTGTGAACCTGCGCACTGCGAGACTACTGGACCGACCGCCACACGGCCGCCTCCCGGCGCCGACATTCGTATCCGGCGACTGTGCGGCCGGCGCCCGACCCGCAGGAAGTTGTGTGGCAGGCGGCTATGCAAGCCCTCTGGTGGCACTCGGCGACCCCGGAGCAGCCAGGAGCCATCAAAATTTAAATGGGCGCCGGCTTAGGGCGTTAAAGTTTCACGTTTCGATCTAGCGGCGGGCTTAACGAGTTGCGCTTGTACTGCGGGCATTAAGCGTCGGTGCGTGCGCGGCGGCGGGGGGCGGTGCCGGGAGAGGCGGACTCGCGCCGCAGTGTGGTGTGGTGTGGGTGGGCCTCGCCGCGGGTTGACGCACGGCTCCGTCAGCCGGCCGCGGAAAACACAGGCGCCGAGCGCCGCTCCAACTCGGCCGGCGAAAGCGAGGAGCGCACTCCGATGCTGCTGCCTTCAACTGTGTTGTGCTCGTAATTGAAGTGCAGCTACTCACGGAGGTCCAGTGTGGGCTCTTAGTATCGTATGGCAGTGAAACTTGGTAGCTAGACTAACGCGTTACTGCAGAACACATTTGCGGTGCAAAAACATATTTGCGATTTTGGCTACCAGGTGAAAATCTGGCGCTGTATAGCAACTCATCGATGCTCCTGTTGAACAAATTGTGCAAGCTGCTTTTAATAGTGGAAATCAACATCATGCCCTCCTCTCTTGTTTGACCTTTTCTACCCACGTACCATTCCTAGTGTACTCGTATTATGTGTGGAAACATTTCTGTACATCTGCCTCGCATTCACACTAGGGATGGCGGATATAGCTGAAACAACTGGCTTAACGTGACCGCTAAAAACACTCGAAATAATCGGTTACTGAAACAATCTAATTTCCTTATATTTTTGAAATTATCAGCGATCTTATAAAATGTAATTAAATATATATAGCTAAAAACAATCTTTATCGCAAATTTCTTTTAATTGGCGTGACCGGTTTCAATCCTTAAGGATCATCTTCAGACTCCAGAACGACGGGTGGACTTCCATGGAGCAAGCTGCACCGACCCATGACGCTGAACTGACTGCCAGAATTTCCGTTTTTTAATTCCTACTTTTCCTGTAATAACCACAGCAATCAAACTAAGACTGAAAAAAAATTGACTCACTGAGCTAGATAGATAGAATCAAAATATTAAATTAAGTAGGCAACTAAAACAGATCTTAGCCTGTCCACCGTTCACTGCTTTTCTCGAAAAGTGATTTTCAAAAAAGTGACGGAGAGAGAACGCCAGTACTCTCCTATTGAGACAAGTTTTTGGAAGCTCAACTGAAAAATCATTTTATGATTGGATGTCATATCACAATTCGGACATTACGAACAGTCAGTGCTAAACGGTGAAAACTGAGATTGAAGAACTGTATTTTTCGTTTCAATTTCTTTGTTTTCAAGGGCTGCAAGCAAATAAAAACGTATCATGTAGATACAGGCAACAGGTCAGCTACTTTCTACTTTTATTGTGTACTATGAATGAACTGTTGTTTTTATTCCTTGCGGTCACCTTAATTTCTTTCCTCTTTTATTATTTCATAGTAATGGCACACATATCATTAATCATTTAAAGCAAACACAGCATTGTACGCCAATGCTACGTCACTCCGATTTCGAGGCCAGGGTTGGTGCCATTCTGCAATAGATGTCCGGCGATGACAGCAAGAAACTACTATATAGGCCAGGTGGTGGGAAATCTCACCACTGCATGTCCACACGTATCTTTTGCTGTGACACAGACACAAGCTAACTGGGGCATTATTGTCTCAGCAATGCGATACCATTTCTTATGCCATGTGCTTGTTGCTCGTTTCTGTCGGCATTCTTATTAACATAACACTAACGGCTTTTCCCATTTTCTCTAATAACACAATATTTCAAACCCATGAAAATTTAATAAAAATACTCCTTTGTTAATAAGGTATATTAAAAATGAAAAAAATTTGCACAGTTTTTATGGATATTTCGGTTTTTTATTCGGTTGAAAGTAAAAAATAAAGAAAACATCCGTTAAAACCGGGACCAAACAAATATCGAAAAGTACCTGTTATTCAGAACTGAAACATCGTTATCGATTTGTTCCAATCATAATTCACATGCCGGATTTGCAGCTAGTGGCCCAAATGGGAACAATTCTTTTTTTCAGTGTAGATCGTTCCGCACTAACACAGTAGACTATCTACCAAGTTTCGCTGCCATACGATAATTGCAGCCCATACTGGACGTCTGTGAGTAGCTACACTTTAATTATAACCATCCGGTACCAAAATGCAGGAAACCTAAAAATGTATGACCAGACAGGGTTCCGAACCCACGTTCTCGCGAATATAACACAAATGTATTGCCACTGCGACACTTCAACAAGTTACCTCTTGGAGGCCGTCCTGGTATGTGATGGAATTTTTCATTTCCCCCCAACGTGATTTGCATATAGTAATTCTTTTTTGTCCCTACAATTTCTCGCATCCACCAATGCCAAGTTAACTATTTGTTTTATGATGTGGAAGATGTCCCTTCTTCTGCAAGCTTTCCGCAAACACTTCTTTGACTACTCTGTGTAACACTTCATTTAGTACTGTGTCAAGACAATTTTTAATAATCTTATGCTGCATCAGGTACCAAATGCTTACAGTTTCTACTTCACCGATTCGCTTATGTTCAACGACTCACTTCCACACAGTGTAATGCAGCAGACATAAACTTTCTCATTACCACCCGCTAGTATTTTGTTGCAGAATTTGTATTCATCACTTATATTATTGAGCAGTATTGCTTCGGATACACCGGTATGAATCAGTCGCAATAACAACGTTTCTTTCTTACTGTGCAAAACACCACTGGGAAACGGCTGATTATAATCATATGAATCGAATGAATCCCTTAGAAAAATTTAAGAATGACTGTGCTGGTAAACCTCTACGTTATTTGATTTTCAAACAGCTGAGCAAAACTGAACGTACTCAGACGTTTCTTTCTTTACTTATTCTGATCAACACTAAACTGAACACAATATTTTTAGCGCAACGCAATCTGACTTTCAATAATCCCTACAAAAGAATGGCCCTGACTAACAATAACCTATAGCTTTTATGAATCACTTACCACACAAAAATCTTCGTTACCCAAACTACTGCAATACAGCGTGCGCCAATACTGCCAGCTGAATAAATGATTCTAACTATTGAAGGCACGAACTACTGATAGGCATAGTAAGCAAATGAAAGATTTTGATAGAGAACAAACAATGTATTTACCTTAATAATGTTCTAAAGGCATCATATATATATACACCAGTTCATGATATCCAGTATTACATATTTACTCTTTCTGATGGACACACGTCCAGATCGTCCGCTCTCAAAATTCTGCCATCTCTCTCCCCTCATCCACCACTGGGAGGCTTACCTCCAACGCTACGCGCTGTTCACATCCAACTGCCCAACACTACAATAGCAAATATTGCAACAATGTAAACAAGCCAGAGACTGCACACAGCACAGTCAGTGATTTTCATACAGAGCGCTACGTGGCGTTGCCAACATAAAAACCTAAACAGCCTAATACAACCGCCCGTCCCACCGACTCTCCAGCCTAAAGATCGCCATCCATGTCTCAGAAACGAGGTCTGCCTCTCCTAAGTCGATATCCAATTTTCTGAAGTCTGAAGCAATGTGTCTCATCCCGGATTCGACACCTGTCACCAAAACCACTGTCCTGCGAATTCTACATGGAGAAGCTGCTAAGAACATTAGTTTTCCAAACAACATGTTTGTTAATCGCACTCCCATGGATAACATGTTAGAAAACTTGCCCTCTCGTGTCCAAAAACTTCGTTTTATGGCTAGGCAAACTCCCACCCTGGAGAAATGTGCAGCCAAGACCAATGTGAGGAAAATATGGTTTTCTCGGAAGATGGAGCCCAATCTCTCACTCTGCCTACTTTTTTCAGAGCGCTGTCCAACCAGCATGTGTCCTACGCTTTTCTTCGGTAATCACGTCAACAGTCTCTGTGGCCTGCGGATAGAAATTTGTGTTCCAGTTCTTTTTAAAATGGGGCCAATATTCCACAAGTTTTGCACAGCCACAGTGCTGACTAAGTGTTGTCTGCCATTCCCGCCACTCGCGCCCTGTTATTTTATGACCGACATATGGCCAAGAGCCAGAAAGCACTACGGAAGGCAGTTGTTCTGACATAAGATAAGCGGTGTGCTTTCGCAACATACTGAATGTATTATCCTTGTATTTGATCACTGTGCACAAAAACAATGCCGACACAGTAAAGTTGACCAACTGGGTATACAAAATGTTACATTTATTTTGTTTAATGGGTCGACCAACAAGGAAAAGTTGTAAGATAAGTTAAAGGATCTTGAAATCAAGTCCAGTCTTCATATCTCAGAAATTTCTCTGTATGTTTCATGACATTAACAACAAACTGATAGAGATCAAAGGTGTGTGTGAAATCTTATGGGACTTAATTGCTAAGGTCATCAGTCCCTAAGCTTAAAAACTACTTAACCTAAATTATACTAAGGACAAACACACACCCATGCCCGAGGGAGGACTCGGACCTCCGCCGGGACCAGCCGCACAGTCCATGACTGCAGCGCCCAGACCGCTCGGCTAATCCCGCGCGGCTGATAGAGATCAAAGTTATCTAAAGACTCAGTGAAACTGAACAAGAATGACGATAACATTGTGGAAGGTATTAAAGTCTATCTGGAAAACTGCAACGAGAATAAAGCACCAAGATAATTTCCTTTGCAGCTAACGAATTCAAAGTTAGACAATCCCAAACTACAATTTACAATAAATCAAATCAGCAACACAGTTTGTGTATTAGAAACACACAAGTGTTCTGCTCAGAATGCGATCCACACTGCTGCAAATTGCGAACTTACATTTCCTCATGAACAGCGGATTGTTCCAAGAGCACCAAACCGTCACTAGGATGGGATCCTAGAAAATTCTCTGCAAATAGGTGCTGGGAACCCGATTCCCAAAATTACCTCTCAATGCAGCAGCCAGGGATGATTGCCCATAACTTACTCCTGACTCCCCATCTTTATATGGAAGGAATGATTTTATACCGTTGCCAATGTGGCAGGTGAAAACTTCTTCAGAATTCGTAAAAAAGAAGGAGAAAGCATGCATAGCTTCCTTTCTTTAGGCGCCAGACGCACATTTTACAAGTTGGTACTGAGCTGAAGCAGTGTCTTCACCACTGCTCCCCTCTTCACATCAAGAACTCTGTCCAGAGTGAAGCAATACTATTGGCTAAACTAATTTCTTAGAGTAAACGCAACTAACTCTCCTTTGCTCATCTGATGGAGCCGCAGCGTCTAGCTCTTTGAAGTTAACTGAGAAAGGCAAAAACGTTATGCTCAATTTTTGCTCGTAGTTGTAGAGCAGGAGTGGCGTTCACTGACCATAGGGGTTGAAGACACCTGCCCGGCATTCAGTAGCCACGGAGTGGGTCACTGCCAGACTTCTGCGCCACTGCTCGTTTCCATAATGGAGGCCCTCTTGATCTGATGAGATTTACTGTCTTCTGCCGACAAAAGAGGCCATAGAGACGTTTCCGGCGATGCACCAACCCAGCGTGGCGATCACTAATCTGCCCTTACAAGCACGCCACTTCAGTATACTCACTAAAATAACCGCGAAACAGCGCCAAAATGAGTTAATAACACATAGTAATACGTGAAAGTAGTATAACATCATGACAGCATTCCCATAACTATTCTCTTCATTTCGTCCACATCAGTTTGTGACACAGACTTGTAAACCTGTTGCACATTTTAACTCGCTATATTTTCTAAATGCTTGGTTTTGGCAATGCGTACCGTACCACTTTTTAATAACCAAATCATACGCTAAATCAGCGAGACAGACTTTACTCGTACATTAAGTAAATACGTCTGAGTTTAATTGAACATTTTTCTACCGTTGGCCTTGTTAAGAAGGCACAATGAACACCTGCTACTTTTTGTTTCAGTTGATACAAGGTCACTGATTTAATGAGCAACCATGATAGCTATACACAAGCATATTCTGTGAATCGCATTATGGTAGTTCTTAGTTTTTCATTAAACAACACTCATACCGAGCGTAGTGCGGAAATATGTTCACAAACCGCATCACACACACAACTTTATGGAAGAATCTGGTGAACAAAACGTCTACACTGTATGTAGAACTTCGGTTTACACCACTATTAGTTGCTCGTGTTGCACCCTGTCTTACTAATACACTCTATTGTACACTCGTGAGCAAACCAATTTTAATCACACTGTACAAAGACGTCGTTTGATAAGCAGTCATTCAATTCAAGATTGAATTAATAGAGGCAGCTGCAATACCACAATGCTGTAATGAAGTACCAGTCGCGCCAACTTCAAATGTTGCGCGGGCTTGCACTACCACCTGAACAGCAAAAGGTTAACCGTGTACTGACTGCTTTTCTGTTAGAAGATCGCAGTACCTTGCAATGCGATCGCGCCTACAGTCCCACTATTTAGGTAACCGTCGTTATTTTGACTTTAGCTTTTGCAGATTTAATTTTCAAGAATTATTATGCGTTCATAGTGCTTTACCACACACACAAAATTCGTCTAATGGCTAGATAACAGATTTCAGTAATAACAGCTTGAAAAGTGAGCATGTCATTTTGATATTTGTAAGGTATCGATATGCACGTCAGATAGAGGGCAAGTTACGTTACCGTTAAACAGTCTTTAGCCCTGATGTGGCACAGTCTTTGCCTCTGCGCGGTCTGATACATTCTTAGTTGACGTGTGGACGGTAATGGACCCATTCAGTTGTGCTGCTTGGACTTGTGATAGTATCTGTTAGATGAAGAAAGATTTGCTGTGAAGGACAGTAAGGTTGAATGTGATGTATATATCGGAAGGCGAAAAGAATGTAAATTATGAGAGAAAGACCACCCCATTTTCTTGAGTCATGCATCGAGATATAAAGTAATTAAGCTGATTAGTTTTTGTAGAAATTCTGTGTTAACGCTGTATCCTTTTCAAATCATTGTTTACTTTGTTAGTCACTGTATTGTTCAGACCAATGTTACATGTGAAGATCACGCGAAGTTTTACTCCGTTTTTTTGTAAACATACTTCATTCTAAAATTGTTGTCTTGGGATATCATTTCACATTAATAGTTACTCTCCCCATCCCACTGTATAAAGAAGGTTCATCATTACACGGTACCACATCGCACCATATGCTATGCAACAGTTTGAATATTGCTTGGAAATTTTAATTAAAAAATAGAAATCTAACTTAGCCACTGCCTGCTTGCTGTTGTGATTTCCAGAAATCTGCAAAAAATGTTGTCAAGATGCGAGGTAAGTGGAAATTTTGATTATGGCCAGATAATTGTTTTACTTCGGTTGCGCATTTAATGTAAAGACAAGTTTGTATTCAAACCTGTTACAGTTCAATTCAAATTCGGTTCTGTTTAGTCAAAGGTTAGAACTCGAGTTTGTTGGACAACAATTTGAGGGTACATAGTTCTGGTAACTCGTAAACTTTTTTTACAATGTGGGGGGTAAATTTGGGCTAAATTTCATACAGAAACACACAGTAGAGAGGTTACAAGCTTCGGAGTGAAAATTTAATTTTGCTCGTAACTAATTCTGTTACTAATAATCAAAACGCCCCACAAACTCCTACGCAACTGATTATATTCCCTAAATAAATGACGTAAAGTTAAAGATATCGTAATATGCTGAATTACCTGTCCGCCATTAATATAATAAAACTACGTCAGTATAATACTGGATCTACGCACAAAGCCAGTCTTGGGACTAAATATCTGAATAACTATGATTTCTTTCCCTTTGAAATGTGATATAAGTCGCAAGTAAATGGCGTTCTGCAGCATACTTTTGAACTTCGCAGGATTATATTGCTGCTCATTCACTTCATAAAATTTACTGAATCGCGTATTCAAACCCAGCTCTGTCAAAAGCAATACTCTTCAGATAAGCAAGACAGATATTTTTGTTACCATTCATGCGACATTCCAATGTTAAATACTCTGGTTAGACAGTGCAAACCTTTCTTCTACCGTCAGCGATAAATGTAACAATACGTCAGCGATATAGACTCTTATTAGCAAGTCTAATTTTTATTGAAATTTGTTTGCCTATTCCGTAAGGCGTTAAAGCTTCTGACTGTGTCAATAAATCTCACTGACTTCTTTACTTCACCTTTCTTTTCTTAAAACTGTCAAAGATATTGAGAATTTAGCATGTATGAATGCTCTTGACGTCTGTTGATCTTATCGTAAACAAGCTTTATCTATATCTGTACACTCACTCGGTATACATAAACACTCACGAAAAGCTGTCTCTCCTATTTCTCGGTTATGTATTCCCACATGATGAGTTCAAAGCACAAACTTTAATTTTCACTGTTCAATTGTTATCTAGGGTACACAACATAACTTAGTGTGTACATTATGTACACAGTAAAACCAAACAATTGAAAATCCAGGATGGAATGTGACAATATTATGAAAGCTAGTCACCATATAGCGCAGATGCTGAGCCACAGATAGGCACAACAAAAAGACTCTTGAGCAGCCAGAGACTGTGGTCATTTGCGTGTGAGTTGTGTTTTCGTGAATGTTTGTGTGTGTATGTTATCTATTTTCAACGAAGGCCTTATTGGCCGAAAGCTCGCTTTCTGTCACTGTTTTAGTTTGCCTGTCTGCGACTCAGCATCTCCGCTATACGGTGAGTAGCTACTATCCATTTTATGTACGTAGTAGTAATACTTCATGATGTATCGGCTGTTTTATCTGAACTTGAAACCACAGAATGTGCTTAATGAAAATCATGATAATATATCTATTTTTCTCGAAATTTTGATTCTGTGCTTTGTCCTCTAATGGTTATCAGTGCATCAACTGATTAATTTCTTCAATCATTTATTTTCCTTTTGTTTACATAGGAGTCAATAGACAGGATTCAGTTTAGTAAAAAGTCTGGACAGTTTACTCTTCACTTTGAATAATAATATGGTGTTTGTCTTTCATATTACAGTCGTAGTTCATATGTTACGAAGGCTGGCAATTCCCTATTCCGTACTGAGTGGAATGATTGTTAGTAAAATAAATCAAAATCAAACCATTAAGTGCCACGGCCGCTTAAACTCTGACATTCAACATGTTAGGCTACAGAGTTACTTCAGGCGTAGGACTAATCGCGGGAAGTAAAGACACTAATTTAAGCCACTAGTAACTTCCCTTTTGAACTGGGTGATACAGCTGCGTCTGCTCAGTCAAATGGTTGCGTGGTAAATGATTCATCTCCAACGAGGACAGAAGTTAAACTTCGAAATCTAAGCCACAACCAATTACGAACTGCTGTTACTATAGAATGTCACACTTACATTTATGGAGTGTCCGCCAAAAATCTCCAAATAGTGAAACGGAGCTACTATCTCACACATTAGTCACAAATCCACAACAATGCACAAAAGCTTCGACTCAACTAACCTTGGGTGAGCCAGACAGACGCAGTACTTTTACTAACTGCGGAACTGCCGGATCTCCGATGCAATCAAGTTATCGCCAATCAAATCAATTCAGATCCTTCATAAACACACAAGATTAAGAGCAGCTGCAATATCTCCAGTGTTGCTAAGTTAAATTTCACTGAGATAACCCTTACATTAACTTTCATAGACTCAGATCCAGACACATAACTTCCGATACGCATCAACGCAAATAATATCAGGAAAAACCCTTATACCATCCTATATTGATAGACTGTAACTTTGATCAGATCATTGGTACTGTACCACACATCTCGTGGCCAACTCCCGATTGCTCACTATACGTCAGAACATTTGGCTCTTACGTCAGACGTATTCTGCTCCTTGCTTGAGTCCAAGGGCGTCCATATACGGGGGCAAGGGGGAGGGGGCGTGTGGCGACCCTTCCATAGCTACCAGGGAACGGAAAAGATATAATGTAGTCAGGTTTTTATTTCAAGAAAATCCTTTAAAAATCGGTATTACGCAAGTTTATAACAGGGTCGGGCTACTTTTATGGCTACTTACAAGTTGACATTCTTCTTCTAAAGTATTAAAAATGCTTCCATACACCCAGGGATGTCCGCCCCGTACAAACTATCGTATGGGCGCCCTTGTTTAAGTCAAAAATATATATTGCCCTTCGCTGGAGTCAAAACTATATGCCTCATGTTAATTTGAATCGGTGCCACTTACTAAGCAAGTGAACAGCATTCCCCTCCGTACTTAACAATCAAGTTATTATTCTTTGCCGATGCCCACTGGTTCTGGCGTTTACAGCTGCGTGGTCTTCTCGTCCGTGCGGTCCAGAGTTCTTATTCCCCGCAAACCAACTTCTTACCACCGCACGGCTCCATTAATTTTCCTCCACTACTACGACAGCGCAAATAAACAAATACACGAATCACTAAACGTATGTATTTACATATAACGCAAATATTAGGTTTTAATTTAACCACAGTTGACTGCCAATGCGCTTAATGCGACAAAATTGAATGTAAAATTTGCTCTTGAAAATTTTGAACCGTTTCAATTACTGACACATTTTATCGTCGTGTTGTTATATTTAGCCTAAAATCATCCAAACAAAAATTTAACCCTAAATAACGAAAAGTGTGAGGTCATCCACATGAGTGCTAAAAGGAACTCGTTAAACTTCGGTTACAGGATAACTTAAATTGGAAGGAACATATAAAAAATGTTGTGGGGAAGGCTAACCAAAGACTGTGTTTTATTGGCAGGACACTTAGAAAATGTAACAGACCTACTAGGGAGACTGCCTACACTACGCTTGTCCGTCCTCTTTTAGAATACTGCTGCGCGGTGTGGGATCCTTACCACACAGGACTGACGGAGTACATCGAAAAAATTCAAAGAAAGGCAGCACGTTTTGTATCATCGCGAAATATGGGAGAGAGTGTCACAGAAATGATACAGGATTTGGGCTGGAAATCATTAAAAGAAAGGCGTTTTTCGTTGCGACGGAATCTTCTCACGAAATTCCAATCACTAATTTTCTCCTCCGAATGCGAAAACATTTAGTTGACACCGACCTACATAGGGAGGAACGATCACCACTATAAAATAATGGAAATCAGAGCTCGTACGGAAAGATATAGGGTTCATTGTTTCCGCGCGCTCTACGAGATTGGAATGATAGAGAATTGTGAAGGTGGTTCCATGAAACCTCTGCCAGACACTTAAATGTGATTTGCAGAGTATCCATGTAGATGTAGATGTCTATCCTCTTTTCACTTCAGTTTAGTAATTTTTACTAACTTCCATCTATCTGTATCTCTATTTCTCTTTCCACCCCCCCCCCCCTTCCCGTTCCTCCGTTTCCCCTTCCTCCACACCCGCCCAGCGAGTCCCTCGTTCCCCACAACATTCAAACGCGTAACATTAAATGCTGCAGATCGTAGAAAATTTGTGAAAATTTGTGTTCCTCATTCTTCTCCCCAAAACTCACCTCTCTAGTACTCTACACCCAGAGACGTGATTGAGAGACTAAATTGCACTAAGGTGACAAGAGTCATGGGGCAGCGATAAGTACATGCAGAGATGGTGATAATGTTGTGTACACAAGCTATAAAAGGGAAGTGCACTTGCGGAGATGTCGTTTGTACGCGGAAGGGTGGTTTGAGCTAGACGCATGGGACATTCTATTTCGGAAATCAGAATTCCGAGTTCCACGGCATCAATACTGTGCCGAGAATACCAAATTTCAGGCACTACTTCCCTCCACGGACAACGCAGTGGTTGTCGGCTTCGCTTAACGACCGAGAGCGGTGGCGTTCGCGTAGAATTGTTAATGCTAACAGACAAGCAAGACTGCATAAGAAATCGCAGAAATCAGTGTGGGATATTTGACGAACTTATCCGTTAGGACAGTGCAGCGAATTCTGGCGTTAATGGGCTATGGTAGCAGACGAGCGACGCCTTTGCTAACAGTACGACGTCGCCTGCAGCACATGTCCTGGACTCGTGATTATATCGCTCGACCCTAGACGACTGGAAATCCGTGGCCTGGTCAGACGACTTCCGATTTCAGTTGGTAAGAGCTGGTGGTAGGTTTCGAGTGTGGCGCAGACCCCACGAAGCCATGGACCTCTGTCGTCATCACGGCACCGTGCAAGCTGGTGGTGGCTCCCACAATGTTGTGAGCTACGTTAACATGGAATGGACTGGGGCCTCTGGTCCAACTGAACCGATCATTGAGTGGAATTGTTTAAGTTCGGCCACTTGGAGACCATTTCTCCCCTATTCATGGACTTCGTTACCAAAGAACGATCTACATCTACATTCTATCTACATTTATACTCCGCAAGCCACCCAACGGTGTGTGGCGGAGGGCACTTTACGTGCCACTGTCATTACCTCCCTTTCCTGTTCCAGTCGCGTATGGTTCGCGGGAAGAACGACTGTCTGAAAGCCTCCGTGCGCGCTCTAATCTCTCTAATTTTACATTCGTGATCTCCTCGGGAGGTATAAGTAGGGGGAAGCAATATATTCGATACCTCATCCAGAAACGCACCCTCTCGAAACCTGGCGAGCAAGCTACACCGCGATGCAGAGCGCCTCTCTTGCAGAGTCTGCCACTTGAGTTTATTAAACATCTCCGTAACGCTATCACGGTTACCAAATAACCCTGTGACGAAACGCGCCGCTCTTCTTTGGATCTTCTCTATCTCCTCCGTCAGACCGGGCCACAATCGTTCGCGAGTGGCTTGAAGTAAATTCTTGACAATTCGACCGAATGGTTTGCCACCCAGCTCGCACGGCATGAATCCCATCGAACATTTGTGGGACATAATCGAGAGGGTAGTTCGTGCACATTCCACTGCCAAGACTTTCGCAATTGTTGACGGCTATAGAGAGAGAAGAGAAGGGACTCCCAACGACTTGTTAAATCCACGCCATGTCGAGTTCCTGCACTACGCCGAGCAAAACGAGGTTCGACACGATATTAAGAGGTATCCCATGACTTTTGTCACCTCAGTGTCCTTCTCGAACTCAGGACACATGCGTCGTTAAATTGAAGTGACAATAAAATAATCGAAGAAGTTAACAAATCTATCTTTTTATGATGTTTGACGTCTCTTAATCGAGCTAAATATCTAAGAAGAGATTCAATAAATTCCATCTGATACGTAGCATTTACAAAGAAGAGGTGGCAATAGTGAGATGTGGGGAACATCAACAACAAGCAAAAATTAAACAGGGTGTGAGACAGGGATGTGCACTCTCCCCTGTCCTCTTTAATATGTACATACAGAAAGCAATGGACGAGGTCAGAGAAAAGTTAGGACAAGCTAATGGAATCAGGATCCAGGGAAAAATAGTTGATATGCTGCGTTTTGCGGATGACATTGCTGTCCTAGCGGAAAATGAGGAACAATTACAAGTAGTGTTGGAGGAAATGGAAAACACTCTTGCTACACGGTACAACATGAAAATTAATAAGTCAAAAACAAATATCTTAGTTGCAAGCAAACAAAATAATCAAGCAATTACGAATATAAGGCTGAATGGAGAGAAGCTGAAAGAAATACAAGACTTTGTCTACTTGGGAAGCAGAATAACATCAGATGGTCGTAGTAGGAAAGATGTAATAAGTAGAATAAATCAGGCAACGATTGCATTCTATACAAGGAAAGGACTCCTCACATCAAATATGATAAGTCTGTCGTTAAGGAAGCGGTTAATAAAGACCTTTGTTGGGAGTGTGCTTCTCTACGGCAGCGAAACCTGGACACTTGGAGAGGACGAAAGAAGAAGGATTGAAGGATTCGAAATGTGGTGTCTGCGAAGGATGATAAAAATTCCATGGACGGCCAGGATGACAAATGAAGAAGTCCTGCAGAGAGCGGAGGAAGTTCCAGTTCTTTGGAAGACGGTCAAGAAGAGGAGAGATATATGGATGGGACACATTCTGAGACATGAAAGTCTTCTCCACACTATAACGGAAGGCCTTGTGGAGGGCAAAAGGGCAAGAGGCAGACCTAGAAGAAAGTACATAAGCCAGATAATGCAGGACCTAGGATGCGGAAGTTTCACGGAATTGAAGAGGCTGGCCGACAATCGCACTGAATGGAGAGCTGCTGCAAATCAATCTTAGGATTGGCAACTTAAGAAGAAGAAGACGTAGCATTACGAGGGTCACTCCAAAAGAAATGCACACAGTTTTTTTTTAATCCATCTTTTATTCTACATGTTTGAAAGTTTTACAGTGTGTAGATACATCCTTTAGGAACAATATTTTCATTTCTCCACATAATTTCCATCCCTCTCATCTGCCTTACGCCATCTTGGAACCAGCGCCTGTATACTCGCACGGTAAAATTCTGGACCAACCTGTTGGAGAAACTGTTTGGCAGCGTGCACAAGGGAGTCATCATTTTCAAACCTTGTTCCACGAAGAGAGTCTTTCAGTTTCCCAAAGAGATGATAGTCACATGGAGCCAGGTCAGGACTGTAAGGCGGGTGTTTCAGTGTTGTCCATCCGAGTTTTGTGATCGCTTCCATGGTTTTTTGACTGACTTGTGGCCGTGCATTGTCGTGCAACAGTAAAACATCCTGCTTTTGCCGATGTTCCCCTATCCCAACGTAGCGTGACAATTCGTGCACTGTGATGCGTCTGTCAGCAGTCACCAATTCGTTAACTCTTTGCACACTGTCTGGAGTGTGTGCAGTACGAGGCCTGCCGCTGCGAGGACAATCCTCAATATTGCCGTGCCCGCTTTCATTACGTAATCTGCTTGCCCACCGACTAACTGTACTGCGATCAACAGCAGTATCTCCATACACCTTTTTCAACCTCTTGTGGATGTTTCCCACTTTCTCGTTTTCACAGCACAAGAACTCTACGACAGCACGTTGATTCTGACGAACGTCAAGTGTAGCAGCCATCTTGAAGACATGCTGTGACGACGCCACTCACGGGAACAGGTTGAACTTAGTTTGAAAACAAGCGGGAAGGATGTATCTACACACTGTAAAACTTTCACACATGCAGAATGAAAACAAAAATAGTGTGCATTTTTTTTTGGAGTTACCCTCGTACAAACACAGTGCTTACATCAAGAAAGGAAAAAAAGTAGTTGCAGTGTGTATGCTGTTGTACTTTTGTGCAAATTGGTCACTGTAGAAGAGATAGAAGAAGATTATTCAAAAGGCGGAAATGAAATTACGGAGAAAGAAAGGAAGATTAGGGTTTAGCGCAGTGGTACTCAACCTGGGGGTAATTACCCCTGAGGGTTAAAATGAAATTTTATAATGGGTAAACACTAAGCGATTCGATTCTGTTTCAATCACGAAACTAAATTATTTTAATAATTACATTTTCTCAGTTAGTAGGATTAACGCGGTGGAAGTTACAGGTTCCTCATATAGTCCACTAACTACACACAGATGTTGTGCTTTGTCCTGTACATCGCTGATGATAAAAGTGAGACATATACGTAACAAACGCCAAACATCTCAAGAAAATGTCTTCTCCACGTTGTACATAGTACCTACAGTAGGCCAGATATTGCTTCATTATTCGCTTCGATATACGAATTAATTAGTAGTGCGACACAGTAGTAACTACATAACGGCTACTATAGTGCTGTACACAGAATTATTATTATTATTATTATTGGTGGATGTGGTTAGACACAAAGCATTAACAGTGTGAAGCCTTCCAATTTCTGCCATTCAGAAGTAAGAAGTGCAGCAATGAAGTGATTTACTTGCAGTAAGTATAGTGCACACACTTTATTGGGATTGCCACGTGCATGTCAACCGAATGGCTCAATAAAATCGAGCAATGCGGGGAAGTCTGTTATGTATCAAGTGACAACCGTTACTGTGCATAATTAGATTTCTTGTCTGGCAAGGCAATTGCGATGTACCACGAATTCCTTCGTCATTCACTCTAACTAAAACACAAACACACACACACACACACACACACACACACACACACAAACAAACAAAACAAACTAAATATCATTCATCTTCCACCATTTTGAAAATAAAAGTGTTCCAAGAAAAGTCTTTCATTCTGCAGTTTAGGTGGGGTGGGGGCGGGGGGTTGCAAAAAATGGAAGGGAAGGGGGAGAGAGATAGGGTCTAGCTGATGTCTAATTGCACTCGGGGTAACGGTCTAAGAAAGACTGGGAACCACTAGTTAACGTTTTTTCGAGGGTGAGGTCATTACAGATGGAACGTAAGTTCAGATTTGCGAAGGATGGGGACGAAAAATAAATGGAATCGTGCTGGCTTACTCGTAAAGTGATTTTAGGGAGTCAGAGAAAACAAAATTCTGGATGGCAGCCCAAAGATTTCAATCACCGTCCTCCAGAATACGAGTTCAATTTCTTACCCCTGTGCCATCTCACTCGCTAAATTCCCGTGACGAGCGGCAGGATATACCCTTAGAGATGATATAAGACACGTAACGTGTGACTGTAAAGATAGAAAAAAAATAAAAAAAACAACTTGCTAAATTCCCGAGACGAGCGGCAGGATATACCCTTAGAGACGATATAAGACACGTAACGTGTGACTGTAAAGATAGAAAAAAAAATAAAAAAAACAACTAGTGCTAGCACCTCTTCCACAAACCGACTGGGCGTGAAGAGATGGGAGAATCACCTTGGAATTCCTGTCGGAACGGAAAGGACTGCACAGTCCACCATGAAGATGATGATGATGTTTTCGAGGGTTATTAACATCTTACTCATAGTAATAAGATGAAAAAATATGTGCCAGAGCATTCTTCCTGATATAATTCAGTTTGTAGGCCTTACTAGAGATTCACAATCAGTGAGGTAACGGTGACTCGTTTATGTCCTATACATGTTAAAAGAAATTGCACACAAGAAGAAACAGGTAATCTGAAGAACTAAAGACCAATTTGATTAGTGTCAGTGTTTTAAAATATTTTGGAAGGCGATGTGTAGAATAGCAGTAATATAAACTGGCCTATTTAGCCGCTATAATGGTGTTACGTAAATACTCAGGGTACACCAGATTGGGTATAGTGGAAGAATAACGTCGTTTTTAGTGCGCAAGGAAAATGGATGAACGTAGATGATCAGTATTTGGAAGGAAGTAAGTCTGGCACAAACGCGAAGGTCAGTTTTAAAACAGCAGTAGATTACTAGCCTCGGCATCAATCGAACACATAACCTGCTGTCGCTCTTCAGTTTATCCAGTCAGTTCAAGTGCGTTAGCAGTTTAACTTGTTAATAATTTTTATGTAATTGGAATCAAGGATGACGACACTTACCATCTTTCATACAGTACCTAATGTAGCTTATGTCAGTGGATTACACCATTTTGCAGGCCCTTATCGTCGGGAGAATGATTAACCATTCGTTTGTGTTCCGCTTGTTTATAGGGTGATTATAATTATAGTTCCAGTTACAAAATGCTGTAAAAACGGACCCACTGCTCAGAATGACTTGAAAAGTGAACGGAATTTCAAAAAAGAAGAGAAAACGTTATGGAAACAAATAAATAAAAATTTACGAAAATCTTAAGACGGAATGACTCTGTAAGGTTCAAAAAATGGCTCTGAGCACTATGGGACTTAACATCTGAGGTCATCAGTCCCCTAGAACTTAGAACTACTTAAACCTAACTAACCTAAGGACGTGACACACATTCATGCCCGAGGCAGGATTCGAACCTGCGTCCGTAGCGGTTGCGCGGTTCCAGATTGAAGCGCCTAGAACCGCTTGGCCACACCGGCCGGCACTCTGTAAGCGGAATTTCGACATTGAACAGTTTCAACACTGTTAGTTACGTAGCCCGACCACCACGTCAACGTCGTACCACATTGGGTGGGAAAATTGGTTTTTAATTGTCATGAGGACAAAAAGCCTCACAAAAAGCAACAATGAAATCTCTTTTAACTGTCGTGAGACTGGCGCAATTCGTGTTCCATTATGCTGTCCACCGTTTTCGGTAACAACTTGAAATCGATAAACAGCATGTTCGACAGCAGATCAGAGTCTCAGGGGTCACGTTCAGAATGCATTGCGCAATGAGTGACCTCAGTTCAGCTACGATTGTATTCGGAGCACTGAACACAGCATCTTTCAGATAACCCCACAGCTAAAAGTCACATGGATAAGATCAGGTGATCTGGACGACGACGCTGTAGGGAAGTGACGACTGATAATTCCAGTATTTCCAAAATGCCTCTGCAGCAGCCGGTTTCCTGACTGTACAATGTGCGGAGGAGCTCCATCCTTGCGTAAAAATGTTCCTACCCACACATCCACGCTGCTGAAAGGTTGGAATGACGTTGGTACGAAAAAGACTCTCGTGGCGTTTACCAGTGACGTTACCAGACTCATCTCCTCGAAAAATGTGATCCTACGGTAAACGATGCTGTCAAACCGCACTACACAGTTACCTTTGCAGAATGAAGTCGTACTGGTTGATGTGCGTGTGGATTTTCCATTGCTCAAGTTCTGCAGTTCTGCGTATTGACACGTGGTTATAGATAGAAAAGGGCTGCACACAAAATGTCCCATGGCCTTCGTTGTCCACTTCCACGCTAGCAAGAAATTCTAGGCCACGTGTTTGTCTCACTGTCAGTTCAGCATGAAGCAAACTGAATACGGGTGATTTTTTATTGCTAGCAATGCAGCATGATTCGTAGGATTTTATGCACCGTGCTCGCAGATAAAGTTCGGGCAATTCCATGTGCCCTGTGTGTTTGCATACCACCGCTCGAGTCCTCCTGCAATGCTGTGGCCACATCATTGCTAATATCGGATAGATTGCTTTTCTCTCTCTGTAACATTGCACGTGAAAAGAACCTGTATTTTTTAATTTCTTAAATAATTTTCTCTAGGCCTTTGGCAGAAATCGGACCACCGTCTTTTTCTCATATCCTTGAGTGTCGTAACTTCTGCAGAGCTACTGGCGTAGTCACTGTTCCTGTTAAACAGTTTCCCAAGAGCGTGCATTTGTGCATGGAGACGGTCACACCGAGCAAGTCGTTGCTCAGGAAAGAACTGTGTGCACAACATCTTTCAGTTTTCATGTTCTGTCTTGTAGAACACCATCTAATGGGAAAAATGTGTCGTCCTTCTTGGCCAACATTCTGTTCAAATTTGACGTCATTCTGAGCACTAGTTCTTTTCTTTTACAGAGTTTTAAAACTAGAACTACAATTATAATCAATCTGTATTTTACTTACCACGTCATTAACACTGTAGGTATTTGCAATCCACGGAATGAAGTGGCTTTTCTTCAACAAAATTGAAACCGTGCTCATGCTTAGCGTCACACTACATCAGCGTGAAAAATCTTGCGTACCCCATATTTTGTTACCGACCACCTGCTCTCACAAACTGACTAACTGAGGCTCTGACCTCCTAGCTGGCAAACTAACCTTTAGCATATCTACAACTCATCACGATCCTCTCAAATTTCTATAAGAATTTCATAAACTATTTTTTTTTCATTCTAAGATAATTGCTACTCACATCACAATCGAGCGTTAAATAAAATAGGCCTATTTCCATAATTAATGATTTTACAAAACAGAAAATTACGTTATTTACACTGATTACACAACGAGTTGGTTAATTTGACACGCCGCTCACAAGTGTTTTGCAGTTAGTCAGGAATAATTACATAAACTTACAGACAATTGTATTACATTAGTTTGCATATAATGACAGTAAAATTTCTAATTATACAAAGTAATAATTGATTATTTAAATATAAAGGACAGACAAAGCAAAACAATATGTCTCACATAGTAAGCACATTACATGCGTTCTTCAAAATAATTAGCGTTAGAACTATTTGAGAGATATCGTCTCGTTATCCAGATTACATACGCCAGCAAAGCAAAAATTGGTTCTAAAGTAATATTTAGCTCTATGAGATAAAATCATAATTCTCGAGAGGAGAGCGTAAGTCGTTGCTCAGCCATCGGTATTTAGGTTCCCGTGGCTCCTCTAAGTCGAATTTAGATATAATTTATCTGAATACAGAAGGGAAGAAACTAACATTTCAAAGGGATCCGGCCAGAACTTACCTTAAACGAAGTAGGGAATTCATGGAAAACCTATTACATAGATGACGTCGGGATTTAACAAGAGTCTCACGCCTTACGCCTGCGCCAACTCTCCTGGTAATTTTCCCTGAAAGCGCCTCTATGGAATTCTTCACTCACTCTTCTTCAATCCGACTACTGTTCCGTCTGTAAAACCACGTCGACGATGGTTCATTTAACTCAGTCTTCTCGTCACTTTTCGTTTTCTGTCGTCCGTAGTTGCTTCAAAATTTATGGAGGTGTGTTCCGTCTACGCAGCTAAATGAAAAGCAGTTTGTTTCTTTGCCATACGCGTTTCGCTTCTTTTATTTACTAAAGATCTTATGTGGCCCGCAGTACGTGTTTCTCTTTATACATATAATAAATGTATTATTTAGTAGCTACGGTACGCTACTTTGACATAATAAAAAAGTAAATATTTTTCCATAATTTGTGTAATATTCTTCAAACCAATAAAGATCCTGTATTCTGCGGAGTCGGATCTCCTTTTTCCTGGCGTCGTAAGGTCTCAACAAGTCGTTGCAAGTCCTCTGCAGAAATATTGAGCCATTATGTCTCCATAACTCTCCATAACGGCGAAAGTGTTGCCGGTCCAGGATTATGTACACGAACTGACCTCTCGATTATGTCCCACAAATGTTCGATGGAATTCATGTCGGGCGACTGGGGTGCCCAAATCATTCGCTCGGGCTGTGCAGAATGTTCTACAAACCAATCGTGAACAGTTGTGGCCCGGTGACATGACACCGTTGTTTCGGCACAGGAAGCCCATGAATGGCAGCAAATGGTCTCCAGATAACCATCTTGCGATTTTGAAGCTCTCTGTTCCGTGTCTGATTTAACAATACAATTTTTTAGGTGGAATCTGCCTTTAGCAAAACACAATTTTGTTTTTTAACCCAAACATGTTTCACTGCAGTTGCAGCATCATCAGTGGGCTTTCATTGTATGGCTATTAAACATAAAGAATGTTATCTACTGTTTATATACACCTAAATATTAGTTTCTAAATCGTAATTACAGATTTTCGAAGAAACGCATAAAATTATGAAGACATACCTTTTATTACATGGTGTGGTTTACCTGATGTGTTATGTTTTTACAGTGACTGACTTCCAGATAGCCGAACGTAACTATTTATAGTCAATGATCGCTTCAGTCGAACCAGTGGCCCCAGTCCGTTTCACGTAAAAGCAGCACACTGAAACTTCTTTATTTAAATGAGTGTGGCTGTACTTAAATTTCTGGATGACTGAGACCCACAATATTCTATCACAAAGCAACCAGACTGCTCAAAAAAATTACAACCTGGCTTCAAACAATTAATTCAAAAGAATGGCCCTGACTAAAAATAAATCCGTAGTTGCTTCAAAATTTATGGATCATTAAGCACTTAGGGTCTACCTCACAAAAATCTTCATTACCCGAACTAGTGCAATACAGCGAGCGTCAATACTGCCAGTTAAATAAAAGATTCAAACTACTAAAGCCACTCACTACTAGTAGGCATTTGGTTAGCAAAGGAAAGATTTTGTTGAATACCAAATAATGAATTTTTTATCTTAATAATGTGACATCCAGTTCAGACACGAATATAAATCGTGATTGACACCTAGTACAAAGTATATAATCATGAATAATATTCAGTCTTCAGGTCGAACATGTACAGATCGTTAGTCTACGCTAACACTTCAGACCTCTACCCTCCATCAGTGCTAACTTCTCACATCTAATATCCATCACTGGTGCCTGTTCAACTGCCCAACAGTACTTCCATCACTGCTGGCGACTATCTTCCAACTGCCCAGCAGTACTGGCGATTAAGTTCCAAGAGCGAGTCCAAACAGCCACAGAATCCCTTACAAAGAAAGCGCAGTCAGAGATCCAATACAAAGCGCTACACATCGCTGCCAACACAGAAGCAGCCCACTTACAGCACCTTTATGGAGCCACCACCGGCTTGCACAGTGCCTTGTAGACAACTTGGGTCCATGGCATCGTGGGGTCTATGTCACGCTCAAAACCTGCCATCAGCTCTTACCAACTGAAATCGCGACTCTTCTCTCCAGGACACGGCTTTCCAGTCGTCCAGGGTCCACCGACATGGTCACCAGCCCAGGAGAAGCACTGCAGGCTATGTCGTGCAAAGGCACTCGCATCGATCGTCTGCTGCCACAGCCCACTAACTTCAGATTTCGCTGCACTGTCCTAACGGATACTTTCTTCGTACATCCCAAACTGATTTCTACGATTATTTATGGCAGAGTTACTTGTTTGTTAGGAGTGGAAAACACCGCTGCTCTCGATCGTTACGTGAAGGACGTCGGTTACTGCGATGTCCGTCACGAGAGGTAATGCCTGAAATTTGGTAATCTCGGCCAACTCTTGGCACTGTGAATCTCGGAATACTGAATTCTCTAAGATTTACGAAATGGAATGTGCCATGCTTCTAGCTCCAACTACCCTTCCGCGTTCAAAGTCTTAATTCCCATTGTGGTGTCACCGCCAGACACCACACTTGCTAGGTGGTAGCTTTAAATCGGCCGCGGTCCATTAGTACATGTCGGACCCGCGTGTCGCCACTGTCAGGGATCGCAGACCGAGCGCCACCACAAGGCAGGTCTCGAGAGACTGACTAGCACTCGCCCCAGTTGTACGGACGACGTAGCTAGCGACTACACTGACGAAGCCTCGCTCCTTTGCCGAGCAGATAGTTAGAATAGCCTTCAGCTAAGTCCATGGCTACGACCTAGCAAGGCGCCATTAGCCTTACATAGATTGTATCTAAAGAGTCTCACTTGTATCGTCAAGAGCGATGTATACAACAAGGATGGATTAAAGTTAAGTATTCCAGAAGCTACATACTTTTCTTTATGGCATTCATTACGTATCCTGTTACAGACCTATATCTTGCGTGAACTTAACGCGTGCCTTTCGGCTACTTCCGTGGCGTGGCTGTCTTGCTACGCCACAACACCCATAGTGCGGCCACAGTCACGACGGAAATCCTTTCACATGAATGATGAAAGCTCCGCCCACGCAAAGCCCTTTTATACCTTGTGTAGGCGATTCTGTTGCCATCAGTATATCTGCATATCGCTGTCCCATGACTTTTGTCACCTCAGTGTAGTACGCACTTTCTAACGTAGCGTATGTTCTTCCTCAGGGTTCAAGCTTTTGTTATGCGTACATTTAACGAATCTGCTCTGTAACTTGCGTGTATCCCTCTAGAGAGAGTCAAATTAAATTCGGATAAATTAATGCCCCTGGATAGTAAAATATGAATTAGTAGTACAGTTCGCCGCCGGCCGAAGTGGCCGAGCGGTTCTAGGCGCTGCAGTCTGGAGCCGCGCGACTGCTATGGTCGCAGGTTCGAATCCTGCCTCGGGCATGGATGTGTGTGATGTCTTTAGGTTAGTTAGGTTTAAGTAGCTCTAAGTTCTAGGGGACTGATGGCCTCAGAACTTGAGTCACATAGTGCTCCTAGCCATTTGAACCAAGTAGAGTTCGCCAACACATAAATACTTAGATTTTGATTTCCTACGCCAAACTACATGTGTAGCTAAATGAGAGGCTACTGTGGTAGCAGACTGAATGCCATGGACAACACCAGAGCTGTGTTTTGACGAGAATGAGTAAGAAAAGAAAGCCGCACCTGCGCCCGGTCTCGAGTCAGACAATGCAGAGCGCATCTCCAGGATGTGCAGGACAACAAGTTTGTTTTAACACGTCGCTTCCATGGAATACATGCCACATAATGGCCCATGTCTCAGAAGAACTGCTATTGAAGAAGGAAACAGTGGGAAGTACAACTTCGCCACAAACAGCGTGCTAAGGTAACAGAAAGTGGGACGGGAACTGACAGTTGGGACTTCTTTCTAGCATGTGCGGCTACGACAACTGACAAACTGAATGTTAAAAAGAAACTGACGACAACTGACAAACTGAATGTTAAAAGAAAGGTGAAGACAGCTTCTATTGGTTCATATAAATAATCTAGGAGTGGGAAAGGAGAGTGCTGTTGTGTTTACAGAAATCCAATTGTACAGGTCAGCGCATTAGGGTAGCCATGGAGAAGGAGTAAATCGTACACATTTTGAAGCCCCAATACAAACATGTAATTTAGCTCGATAACTACCTTTAATTCAAGTAAGGAAAGGGGGACAGAATCCTGCAAGAAAACATCTTACCGGGATGACAGGCTCTCATCCAGCTCAGATGAACTTATTCACCGGCAGAAACGAGTTGTTGATACCGAGCTAGTGGCTGATTTTGCAGCCACTTCTGCTGCCACATGCAGATTGTAAGGATGGTGAGATCCAGCCGCGGCAGCGAGACAAACTGTACGGAAAGGCGAGGTTTCGTGACGATATTCAATAATTCTAATTTTCATTTCGAAGACTCGTTTCCAATTAGAAGTTCAACACGCTTTCAACTCTCGCAACAGAAACACATACAGGTCCTTCTGTAGTATTTTCTGTCTCTGTGTATGAACCTATAGGATTCAAGGTACGACGTTTGTGAATGTAAATGTTTTATTCAGATAAGCGCCACGTTTGAATCGCCATTCCAGGTCCTTATCAAAATTTGACAGAACATTAGTTTATTCATTTCTGTTAATGTTAAATGCGTTTCTTATGAAATTGCAATACTTAACGAGTAATGAACTCAATTCTTCGAGATTATTGTTCGATTCAATAGACGGATGCATTCCTTATGACTGATTCGATGAGTGATCATTTCCTTCACTCAAATATTGTAGGCCAAATTAATTATTTTGATTAAAGTGTCCAATTAAAGAACTCCACCCGCTCGATAGGCAAGGGCTACAAACTGACGACTCTGCTCAGGATACGTTTATTTGCAAATTTTTGACGCTGCAGTTAGATCCATGCAATTTTTTCCTCAGTTAAAACTTATTGTAGAAGAAAGATCTGCGTATTTTAACTTAATAATCATTAAATTAAGTAAAATAAACTATTTTTAACTTGCTGGTGCATAACCAGTTCACGTGTTTTATTTCAGTAATTTTAGGACGTTAGTATATGTTAGTCGTTGACCGGATGAATGTAACGAACTTTTGGAGACGATTATATCTCTTTTCTGTGTAATTTTGTGTGTTTTGTGTTAGAGATGAGGTACTGTAGTTGTGTATGAGCTGTGATACAAAAATAACGGAAATTTTTGATTTTCTTAATGAATCTTTATTTATTCATCAACATCAACTTTGTATCTTCAAAGCAGTCCCCCTCAGATATAATACACTTGTGGCAGTATTTGTTCCAATCTTGGAAGCACTTCTGGAACTGACTTTTCGTTATAGCGTCGTTCAACTCCTTCAGCGATTATGTTTCTATCTGATCAGTGCTGGCAAAACGACGGTACTTTCATGGTTATCTTCAGCCTTAGGAACAGAAAGAAGTTGCAGAGGGCCATGTCCGGCGAATATGGTGGCTGAGGCATCATAACGCCTTATTTTTGCCACAAAATCACGAACTTGCGTTGAAGTGTGAGCGGGAGGATTATCGTGAGAGAATTCCACGACTGGTTTTGCCACAATTCTGGTCGTTTTCTTCTGATTACTTCTGCAAACGGTACATAACTCCCAGGTACGCTGCCTTATTGACAGGAACTGTTAATTTTAGTCCATGAAAACAGTGAGAAAAAGCGTCACATGTGATAGAAATGGTTGAATATTTTTTCGGTCTTGGCTCTGCAGGCAGTTTCCGTTGGGATGATTGGGGCTTGGTTTCGACGTCATACCGGTGCACCTGTGTTTCATCACATGTTATAGCCTTCATAGAAGTTATGGATCGTTGTCGACTTCATTCGGTAGTTCCTGAGAGTTGTCTACGGATCGTTATTTTTAGGCGAAATTCAAGAGTTTAATAAGAAACTTTGCTGCTAGACGTTTCACACCGAGAACTTCCGAAAATTGGCTTGGCATGAGCCAAAGGATATGCCGACATCATCAGCAACATCTCTGACGGTGATCTCGCGATTTTCCAGAGCTATTGTCTTTACTTCTTCAACCCTGTCGTTGGTAATCCATGCGCTAGGGCGTGTAGGACGGTCGCCGTCTTCAGTCTTCTCCACCCTCTTTGAAACGTTTATATCACCCATAAATCTGGTCTTGTTCATAGTAGATTCGCCAAAAGCCACAGTCAACATTTAGAATGCTGTGCTGCACTTTATTCCATTTTCAAGCCAACTTTAATGCAAACACTTTTATCCATCGTTTTCGAAAGTAAAAGTTCGCCGAGCACTCGAAAACACGTATAACCATTTCGACTGTCAACAGTGAAGTATATAATGAAAACAACTGAAAATGCAAACATACACCAGGAAGATGTGTACCAACGACATAAAAAAAATTGAAAATCATATATAAAAATTGCAAAATAAGAAATTTCCGTTACCTTTTGGTCACACCGAATATTCAACATGCAGTTTTCATGCATGCGTGCGTGTCATGGCGACAAGCGTGCAAAATGAAATGATTGTAGATGGTGAACAATACAAGACACAGAATAATGACGTAATTTAGAAACTGAGTTTAGAAGCGAAGTCGATGATGAAATTGCGCGAGTAGCGGAGACATCGGAAGTAACAGGCAACAAAAATACAGCACAGTGTGATGTAGTTCGTAAGCTCACTGCTCAACAACCAGCGGCATTGATTTGCAGAGTTTCTTAATTAAAAAAATTAACTGAAGAATGTTTCAAGAAAAATGAGAAAATAAATAAAGAACGAGTCAAAAATGAGGAAGAAAAGGACGAGCAATTCAAAAACTGGAAGAACGTCTCGAGAATAGTTGGAATTTAAGTAAAAACGTAGAAGAATAAATTGGGTTTGTAAATAAGAAACGCGACGGTTACTTAATGAAATCCGAGGAATATGTTAAATTGTTAGATAAAAATATTGATTAGGTTAGTGAAGTCCAGAAACAGAGATGAGCGAGCGCAGCATTTTGTGCCGAAGACAGAGACGTTGACGAAAATGCGAAGGAACTGCGGATGGTCTAAGAAGACACTTGGCAGTAACTCTCAGGACATCTAAACAATCAAAATCTGAAACGGAGAAGCTAGTGAAGAAGTAAAAGCTGTCCAGGAGAACGTTGACCCACAGAAGAGCAGATCAGACAAAGTTATAGAGCAAGTCAAAGTGTAGGATCGGTGTCGTCGAGCACTTACCAACAAGCAATGAAAGATCTTCCGATGAGAACATACCAGTAAACAAACTCAAGTGTGATGAAATTAGAGACAGTACGATTTAAGGATACACAGGCCCACATCAAAAAAAGGAGGAGACAAATGTTAGATGCGCTAACAAAAGAAAAAGAGAGTAGACATCGAAATAAGTGTCCAAGGAATAGAAAAGCAACTGGAATCACTCAACAGAGGAAAGTCCACTGGACCTGACGGGACACCAATTCGATTCTACACAGAGTACGCGAAAGAACTTGCCCCCCTTCTAACAGCCGTGTACCCAAAGTCTCTAGAGGAACGGAAGGTTCCAAATGATTGGAAACTAGCACAGGTAGTCCCAGTCTTCAAGAAGGGTCGTCGAGCAGATGCGCAAAACTATAGACCTATATCTCTGACGTCGATCTGTTGTAGAATTTTAGAACGTGTTTTTTGCTCGCGTATCATGTCGGTTTTGGAACTCAGAATCTACTCTGTAGGAATCACCATGGATTCCGGAAACAGCGATCGTGTGAGACCCAACTCGCTTTATTTGTTCATGAGACCCGGAAAACATTAGATAAAGGCTCCCAGGTAGATGCTATTTTCCTTGACTTCCGGAAGGCGTTCGATACAGTTCCGCACTGTCGCCTGATAAACAAAGTAAGAGCCTACGGAATATCAGACCAGCTGTGTGACTGGATTGAAGAGTTTTTAGCAGACAGAACACAGCATGTTGTTATCAATGGAGAGACGTCTACAGACGTTAAAGTAACCTCTGGCGTGCCACAGGGGAGTGTGCATCGGGGCTTAATGATTTTGACTGCAAATAATTTTAATTTTAGTAGCTGTCTGTCCGATTACGAAGTCTCGTAAACGGTTGGCCCTGATTAGTATTTGTACGCAATCTGACTGCACAGAACAACAACAAAGAATGAAACGAAATTTCCGCTAACACAATTAATTAATTAAGTCCCCAGCAACTAGGAAAGCTACGAAACAACAAGGCACAAGTGTCGCTGTTCTGTGTGTGGAAGTGTGATTCAACGCACACATCTGGCACGGTTCTTCCTCAATACGACAAGATATTTTAAATACCATTTATACTAAAGTAATTAAAAAAATAAACAGAAATACTATAATTGCACATAGAAACCAGAAATACAGTCTAATACAAGAACACGAGCCAGATGCTTTGTTGACTGAACCTGTGACCAAGAGGCATTATTGTTTAAGACATTGAAATAATGAAAAGAAGGAATTTTTTTTACCTTCATATATATTGACGAAAAGCACATTACAGCATCCCCAATCCAACAACATCTGGTGTCTATCCCATCAAAACAATACTACAAGTTCTGAACAAGCACTCTCCATGGGAACTTCTCAACAACGACTCACCACTGCTACATCTCAACATGCACTGCCTACTGCTACTTCTCAATAAGCACTCTCCACTACCACATCTCAACAAGAACTGCCAGTGGAGGCGGCTGAATAATACTCTTTGGCGCAATCTCTGGCGCTGTGGCTCAGTGTAGCCACCTTTCATATGCTCCTCCTCCACGGGCCAGAATTTGATGGTATTTTTGCCAGAATTCGTGGTGAAAATACCACCAAATTCGTCCAAAAAATACAAACAAAAATTAAAAAGTGATATCAATAAGTAAATATCACATAACTAAATAAATTTTGGCTTTGCACTGACCCTTCAATAACCTAATATATAAAATACAGTAAGGAATACAAATGCTTGCATACATGTGATTTTACGTAATAGTTTACATAAGTATTATTCAATCAATGGCACCCAGTAATGTTGAGCAGGTGCAGACACTAACAAGTGACATTATCTCAGTAGAAGCAGTCCGTCAGTAGCACCCAGTAATGTTGAACAGGTGCAGACACCAACAAGTGACATAATTTCAGCGGAAGCAGTCCGTCAGTAGCACCCAGTAATGTTGAACAGGTGCAGAGACCAACAAGTGACATCATCTCGGTATAAGCAGTTCCATTAATGGCACCCAGTAATGTTGAGCAGGTGCAGACACCAACAAGTGACATTATTTCAGTAGAAGCAGTCCATCAGAGGCACCCAGTAATGTTGAACAGGTGCACGTAACAGTCCATAATATTCACTATCACTAATTAGACAGTTCATCAGAGCTTATCAGCAGAAATTAAACATTTCCAAGTGGCACCCAGCAATGTTGAATAGGTGCAAGCACGAACAGTTTGAATGCACACACATTTGCTTTTATAAAATTATTATCAATGCTCTTACACTAAACATACAAATTATAATAAACACACAAATGATATCAGATAATTGTCATATTAAATATTACAAATACACAAATATCAGTAAACCTATAATATTTATGGGTGTCAGTGCAAGCCACAACAAACAAGTAAAATAATATTTAGGAGATAGGTCGGTACCAATTATTTGGGATTAGGAAAGGAAAACACACAAAACACACTCACTCATCTTTCATCCACATTAAGTACTACTGTGTAATTGAATAGTGATAACTGTGTAAATGCAATTCTGTCCAAAATTTTATGTTCAACTTGTGTATCAAGTAGTAGTGGCAGCAATGTATAACAGTCAATAATAGTTAGTCAACGTCGTAGCCATCATGTTAAGACCAATGTTTGCCAAGCCAAATCAAATGTACGGTTGCTGAACAACTGTCAGTGTGCCAAGATATGCAAATACTTCCTCTCTCCAAAAAAAGTATATACTGCTTAGTGATTTAACAAAGTGTGTGTGTAGACAATCTTCCTTCTACTTGAATGTTCTAGTCTGCCATCTTCATCCTCCTTGTTCCATATAAACCAACAAAAAAATATGCTCCTCACTTACTTTACCTCTTATCCACCAAAACTCCAATAATCATCAGCATCACATAATCTTAATACTTCAATAATACCTCTTACGTCGATACATATAAATCTTATCATCAATATCATTTCACTTCCATAACAACTCTTTCCTCTAGTCAGTCTCCACGAACAAGTACAGATAGAATCCTAGTGCAAACTTCAATTCATCATCCCATACAATCCGAAGACACAATGTCCACACACAACCCCTGTGTAATCCATCTGACCCAAATCTTCTACTCATTATGAATTATAAAATACATTTTGGTTACCTTGTCCATCATTAAATAAAAGAAATGCATACATGACCTCTAACAGCCTTTAGTTTGAATAACTTTCAGTAAGTAAGTACGAGTACGGAGTGTGAATGATAGTAATATTTCACAGTGTGTACACCACTTCAAGAATCATGGCAAAACAGAAGCAAACATGTGGAGTATTTCTTGTGTCAAGTGTCACTTGCTATTTCAATTGTTCACGAAGAATGCAGTGTAATAGCTGTAAATGGTCTAAACCTAGTGTCGGTATGTCATGTCGTTAGCTTCCTTCCTATTAGCATAAATTTATACAGCTTTCATAAAACCTCCAGCTCATGTGTCTTCAATGAAGTTTCTTGTACCAATGTCGTTCGTAGAATTATAGCAGTTCATTGTCTTATCTTAAATATAAAGCAGTGAGCGTAAGCAAAACATGCAGTAGCGAGTAAATATACCAGTGGAGAACAGAATGTCAACAAGTGGATGCAGCACAATTCCTACAACGAGGCTCTGCCAAGCGAACGATCTATAATTAATACCATACTGTGGCCTAAACTCCATGTTCGTACACAGTATATCAGCATTTCTATATACCAAATTAAAGAGTAGTTATGACAACAAAACAGAAATGTGTAAATATGCAATCCATACGCAAAGCAGCAAATTTGTTATCTTACATAATAAACAGGTCATTAGCATCGTATCAGCATAAGCAAATAAATGTTCATATGTAATCTTAATAAGTAAACATGAAGGCGCAAGCAGATAAATCACAAAGCATAGCCTACATACATAACCATATCAGCACAACTAATCAGATGACAATTATAATTTAAATAAATATGCACAGCAGGCACATAATAAAAAAATATGACATCAGTGAAAAAGCAGTGCAGCCAAGCGATGCATAATATACACAAGTAACAACCCTGTTGATTAATCAATCATTGTCAAAATCAGTTAATGTACGCAAGCACGTCGCTTCACAAGTAAATTCATAGAACATGAAATTTAGTACAAAGTATGAATCACGTAATCGCGAGCAGCAAATTACGTCTAAAGTACGTACCTAAGTGGAAATATGTTACTTGAAAAATAAACTCAAGTAACAGTTACCTTTTTGGTTTATTACTTTTTTTTTTCTTCGAAATTACATTCTTCCTGAAATTTTCTCCATAGCAAGTCCTCTTAACGTCGGAGACACACAGAATTTGCCTGAAGGTCTTAAATATTTTATACAACCGTATCCTGAAAAGTACTGAACGTTAATAACAAATTTATCAAGTCACTATAGCTTTATACTGAATTTATTCGGAGAAATTAGACTGTGTATTTGTTTACGGCTGTCAGTGCATTCGCACTGAGCGCTCGATCAGCTGTAGGCGCGTGACGTAGAAAGTGACTGTTTGCGGTCAACGACTGCCTTGTGCGGTGCGCAGACTTGACTGTTGCTTTGAGTATGTGCCGCCGCCGGAACACGGCGCGGTATCCTTGCATTCTCCGTGTGTTTACGTATAACTATTAGTTTCTCAAAAGTATGTCATTCCACAAAAATTTTAACGTTCGATATATGATGTATTCCCTTAGAGCGCCGAGATTGAAGAGTTTCTACTTCGACAGTGTTATCATGAATAATTTTGCGAACTCTATATGGACCGTTATAAAGCAGAAAAAATTTGCGACACAAGCCTTTTCCTTTGTGAGACAAACGATGAGACTTAATTAACACCTTTTCACCAACTGACAAGATTTTTAAACGACCAGGACGTTTAGCTGATCTCTCTCTTCTAGCAGCCGCAGATGCAATATTTTGTAGAGCCAGGTTGACAACTTCAGAATGCCGCAGTTTCCGTGTAGGCGGAAAAGGAACGATTTCAGAAATGCGATTTGTCGGTGCTTTATTTTTTAATATCAATATAGGCGGTAAAGACGGGGCGGTAAAGAAGGGGCAAGCAGCGTTAAATCAAGAATACTAATGATAAAGCATTACGCAGAATCGAAATGGCAGAACCCTGTGCAGTTTTTCAAGGAGATGGCAGGCAGGAATGATTTCTTAGAGGTGCCGCATGAGACTGCAGAATTAATTCGAATTTGTCTGACGAAGCTATCGCCTCTGATACAGAGGGAAATTATAATAGCAGGAAGAAACATGCACGACGTACGAGGATTCCAGTACTTATTACAAGAATTAGGGGATAATCGTAGAACAGAAGGAAGAGAACTCGCGAACTTCATATAGTCACTTTTTCACCAGAACACCAGCAACCGAATAACAAAAACAGGAGAGCAAGGCATCCGCCGTGAAGAAATGGAAACAGTGTGGATAAGCGGAATGATCATAGAGGATGGGGGCAACAACATCGAACAAATGACAAGAGCAACAATTGGAGGCGAAACGATCAGCGAGAAGGGAGAGGCGAAATAGTGGAAGTACATGGGCCTGATCCAAGATAAAATCAAAGGAATGGGGAACAAAGGAAAGATTCCCGGATTTGACTAGTCACATCCTCTTCTGGGGCGACAGCTGGAGCGTTGTATATGGATTTCGTGGAGCTCAGGAGCACATTGTTAGGAGAGGACGACGGAACTGATCGTTGTGGGTATCCCCTACATAAATATACCTAAATGGAAGAGTAGTTCAGTGTGTACTGGTTACAGCTAGCTAGGTGTCAGCTTTAGGTAAGTGTATACATAAAATGTTTGCGATGGAAAATGCAGAGGGCCAGTATTTAAAACAACAAATGTAAAGATACGAGGTGTCATAAGTAGCAAGATTGCTGATGCTAAGGAACCAGTTAGAGTAGACTTAAGATGCCTAATTCAGAGCTTCTACGCAAACTTTATCGTCGTACGACGAAAACAGTAGAAGACTTGACAGAAAAATTTGTTACTGCAAAAGCTGTAAATAGAGTGAACTTACGTTTCAACAGTTACGTAGAGAGATATGGTGAAAAAGGTTTCGTGGTATCAAGACATGTGGAGACAAATGTGAGACAGAAGTGGTTCACAATGAGATAGAGGCGAAACTTCATCACATCGAACCCACGGTTGCGAGGGTAGGTCTAGAAATGCACGAATATTCTCGCATGCACCAGGGACAAATCCTACCTTTATAAACAATGGAAAGAGCACGACAAGATCTTATATTAGTTACTAAAGCTTTTAAGGAAGAAGGGGTAACTATCATCTTGGAAAAACCGAAGTGTAAAAGCGAAGAAGTAGGTTTCTCAAGGCATGTGATATCCGCTGATGGAGTCTGGCCAGACGCAGGAAAGTTAGAAGCTACTGAAAAATACTCACTACCAAGAACTAAGCGACGGAGGCGTGCAATTTTAGAATTAGCGAAGTTCTGTAGGCAATTTATGAAAAAAAAGTTATCATGCCAAGTTTACGTCATTTGACAGACAAAAATGAACCTGGAAGTGGATCGAGGCAGACCAACAGGCATTTGAAAATTTGAAAGAAACGCTTTGGTATTGACAGAGAGCAGATGACGGAGCTATTCTTAACGGAGGTTAAGAAGAAATGTAAAGACAGGACAGCAGATAACGATAGGCAACATTACTTGTTAGGAATGGAATTTGTTTAGATGCACCAATCCACCTAACAACAATTAATAACTGTGTATCATGGAGGTACAATTAACAAACTAATTTGGTACACGCATATCAGTCACGCTTATTTTGGACACTGCAAATGGTACATCACGTTGAGAAAGTCAGTGTACTTATATAACATGAGCAGGAAGATAAGGTACTCCATATCTGTGCACCATGTCAAGAGGCAAAACCTGCAACTGTCATGCATCACCACCAGTAGGTCAGTAATGAGTTTCAACAACTATTTTTTCACGTAATTAGAAAATTGAGGAGGATCCTATCAGACAACAGGTCACAATTTAGATCAAAGTGTTGGTAGGACTTTATGAACGAGACAGGATATTGAGAGAGATTTGTAAGATGTATGTTTATACTGCCACAGTCAGCATCGGTCATAGGACATCTCTAATTTGGCAGATTTTTCATGGTATGATCAAGATTTACTACATGAGGCTTCTGGAACAGTAACTACATTAGTTATGATGAACCAACCACCTGGAAATCGAATAACAGAGATTGTAGATTACCCAACCGTTAGATGTAAGTACCATCGACATCTACACCTGCATGATTACCGTGAAATTCACATTTAAGTACTGTCAGAAGGTTTATCGACCTATTTTCAAGCCACCAAGAAAGTGATTAGCATTGGAAGGGGTTAACACAAAAGCTGAGACAGTGAAATAAAATCAAAGAGGACCAATAAGAGAGGTCAAGCTTGCTGTATGTAAGTGACAAACTATTATTACGATCGTGGAGACAATATGAGAAGAGCGGATTCCTGAGCAACAAGATCTCTTGTGTGTTTCGTAGACCTTATCATGCGCAGATAATAGTTCATCGCAAAATCGTGTGGCGAGACAAGTGCTGTATCACCTGAGAGATACAGAGGTGAGCGAGTGTGCCGGGACTTACCGCAGGTCACTCACTGCTGCTAGCGCCACGTCACCACAACGCGCCTGTGTGTAGCATACAAAGTATTGCGCCATAATCCAAGGACAAAAAAAAAATTAAAGTTGTTTTTCTAAACTTTGTCACATATGATTCATTATATTGTGCTTAAATTGTCAAATCTCAGAGTGATAAGATATATTTCCTTAAATACGCTGTTTTAAGAAAAAAATAAGTGGCGCTAAATAAAAAAGCTAGAAAACCAAAAATTGTTCAAAATGTGCAGATGTATGTCAGACTCAACTGTTACAAGTTTCAACTTGATAACAACAACATTTTGATCGAAATCGGATTTTTACGAACAATTGAAGACTCTAAGTATTATGCTAAGAAATATGAAAAATCGTATGAAGCTTCAGTTCGATATAAAAACCTTAACTGTGTGACCCCTTTGAACTACCTCTAATAGTTTTGAGTAATTTACTGAAAACTAAAATGAAACTTCCTGGCAGATTAAACCTATATGCCGGACCGAAACTCGAACTCTGGACCTTTGCCTTTCGCGGGCAAGTGCTCTACCGACTGAGCTTCCCAAGCACGACCTTCCCTCACAGCTTCTATTCCGCAAGTACCTCGTCTCCTACTCTCCAAACATCACAGAAGCTCTTCTGCGAACCTTGCAGAACTAGCACTCCTGGAAGAAAGGATATTGCGGAGACATGGCTTAGCCACAGCCTGGGGGATGTTTCCATAAAGAGATTTTCACTCTGCAGCGAAGTGTGCACTGATATGAAACTTTCTGGCAGATTAAAACTGTCTGCCGAACCGAGACTCGAACTCGGGGCCTTTGCGTTTCACGGGCAATTGACGCTGTGAGGGCGGGTTGTGTGTCGTGCTTGGGAAGCTCAGTCGGTAGAGCACTTGCCCACGAAAGGAAAAGGTCCCGAGTTCGAGTCTCGGTCCGGAACACAGTTTTAATCTGCCAGGAGTTTCATATCAGCGCACACTTCGCTGCAGAGTGAAAATCTCATTCTGGAAATACTGAAAAGAAAATTTGGAACAAAAACGTCCTTATTTGTAGTACAATAGATTAAGTGTCAGTTACATTAATGATAGACAGTTTTGACTACAGCACTTGAATAATGAAGATTAACAAGTTTCAAGACATCGATGTAAGTAACAATCAATACACGGTCTCTTAAATATGTAGTTCTACTGCCAGTACTTTTCTAAAAATTATAATGGATAAAGTTTACAAAGATTATATGTAGGTGAGCTAAAACTGTTTCTGTGATTAAAGCCTACTTAACTCCGTTCATACAAAAATTTCGAAGATTCTAAATTGATACACGATAGTTTTGTAAAATGACGTGTCCGAGAAAGCGGCCATTTAGATACTGCTACCTGGGGATAGAGCGAATGACGGCAGGTGTTCTCTTCGGCCACCCGCTGCGCCCACATGTAAATACGGCCTGAGAGGCAGTGATTTCTCTTCAATTCATGTCGCACCCAGCTATCAATCGGTTCGCGTCTGTCAAACGCCGGCTTACGCGCTGCCTCGGGTGACGTCGCAGTCAGGCAGCAAATAAACGCGTTTTCGGTACAAATCGGAAGGGAACTCACGAGGACTGTACACCGCCCTGGATATCTTAGATTTCGCAGAAGTACCTGTTTGTGTGCCGCCCGTAATGTTAACAAAACCACGTGGCAAGTGGTGACATTATTCTCCACTTTTGTTGGGAGCAATTAAATTACCAGAAGTCAGGGCGAAAGACCATTTAATGGGAACTTACCGTTAAGGTCGCCCTGAACTGCTCATAGTGCCATTTATGATGGAAATATTATTATTATTATTATGAGGAATATTACTATGTTGTGGGTGTGATAGTTTATCTAATACATCAGTCAGTTAGAGCTCAAAATTTCTATTTATAATGATAGTTCCTGATCCCACTGAGTAAACCGAGAGTAGAAGCATGTTTTCAGTGAAAAAAAAAGAAGAATGTGGATTTGCAGACTGGAAAGTATGGTCAGCATGTTCTCCATCGCCTCCTGGATTACCACAAAAATAGTTTTCAGGCTCTCGTAAACAGACGGTGCTGCAGCCCCACAATCGTAGAACAAGAAACACTACAAAGCCTGTGGCGTTCGCTATGTTATTCAGTGGTTTGGTATGTAACTAATTTGTACATGAAAATGATAGTCTTTTTTATTACAGTGAGTAATTACCAAACAATTTTTCTCCCGGCTAAAGATTTGGTCAAGTTGTTAAAGAACTCCAAGTTAACGTTGTGTTAAAGTGTTGTCTGTAAGTTGTGTAAGTGTCACTAAATCACAGTTCATACAACAGATTCTATACAACTATTGATTATGATGGAAACAGTTATCTTCAGCAAAATGATCATTAAAACCACCGAATATCAGCCGCGCACAACACTGACGTATGTTACATGAAACAATATTCTTCGCAACTCGTGCGTAATTAATTTCGGCTCTATACATCAGCTAGAAAAGTTTGTTATAAGGATCGTGCTATGAGAACTGTTTTTAAAGAACCAATCTGATTCGAATTATTTTCATTAAAATGAGTTCGGGACCACCGGTGCACATTTATTTTTACACATTTTTATTGCCTTCGGCATTTATGTCTGCAGAGTTGCGTAATTTGAATTTACCGCTGAGATAATACTGTCAAGATGGCGGCAGACAATTGATAGAGACTTTCTATTGTTAGAGCAAATAGGATAAGTATTTGAAATGCTTATTAAACTTTACTTTCGTATTGTGCAATATTTAGACTTCATCAAGCAAACATCTGATTTTTTTCCAAGGAAAACACAGACAAAAAACGCGATACAAATCAGTATCATCAATGGCTGCGCTCCCTGCAGCGGAAAGAAATAATTAACACAGATATTGCTTACTGAGAGAGGAATTAAAGTTACAAATAATTCTTCACTCATATTTATAATAATAATGATCTCTATTTGCAACTAATAATTAACAAATAATTACAATTTCTTAACAGACCTCAGTTTGATATGCGTCTTGCGTCCTGGACCTACAAAAGCCGACCAACAAAAGGTAAAAACAAAGGAAGACAAACGCAGATCATAAACGGAATTTACAATTATCATTGTCTTTGTATGATACACATCGATATGTCCAATTACATCATAAAATATTATAGAAATAATTAATATTTATTTCACTGTTTTTTCATATGTCGGATAGATAATGTTTGTAACTGTTAGAGGCATAATTTCCTCTCGTCGCATTGTAGCTAAAATTTATCATGTGGATTTTACAAGCCGTAATTCAATTTTACATCACGACATCTGGCATGTCTGTATTTTCAAGGAGTGAGGAGTTTTGGAGGAACGAACAGAGACGCAACATCCAGGCGCGGGATTGTTATCAGAAGACGTATAAATAATATGAAAAAATCTCATGAAAATGTAACAGAGTCGTGAGGTCGCTAAAGAGAGTTTTTGCATACAAGTCCAAAACTGTCACCAAGTGAGGTGGCGCAGTGGCTAGCACACTGAACTCGCCTTCGGGAGGATGACGGTTCAATCCCTCGTCCGGCCAGCCTGGTTTAGGTTTTCCGTGATTTCCATAAATCACTCCAGCAAATGCCGGGCTGGTTCCTTTGAAAAAGCACGGCCGACTTCCTTCCCTGTCCTTCCCAAATCCGCTGAGACCGATGACCTCGCTGTTTGGTCTCTTCCCCCGAACAACCAAACCCCAACCCAAAACTGTCATTAGCATAAGTGAGAAAGATGGTATTTGACATACAGAGAAAAGAAACACTACATGGATCATTGGCTGTAGTTGCTCAATAATAAAGATGTGCATATTGTTGCCGGCCGGTGTGGCCGAGCCGTTCTAGGCGCTACAGTCTGGAACCGCGCGACCGCTACGGTCGCAAGTTCGAATCCTGCCTCGGACATGGATGTGTGTGATGTCCTTAGGTTAGTTAGGTTTAAGTAGTTCTAAGTTCTAGGGGACTGATGACCTCAGAAGCTAAGTCCCATAGTGCTCAGAGCCATTTGAACCATTTGTGCATATTATTGAAGTTTTATACATAAAAGATTTTTTACCAGATGTGAAGGAGCTCTAAGTCAGAAGCTCTACGAAGCTTGATGATTGGAGCTTATGTGAGTGAGATGTTACATAGAACTGAGATGATGAGAGTTTGAGGATAGCAGCAGATGATGAAGTTAATAATTAAAAACAATTTACAGGAGTATTTGGTCGTTCAGTGAGAGCATGATACAGTAATATTTTGTGTATCTCCGTATACTGTTGACAGGACATATTAAACTTTTGGCGGAAGACAATGGGAAAAGGAACAGAAGAAATATGACAAAAGACTGAACTTGACGCAACCTAGGAAGGAAGATTACGGTAAAAATTATGAGCCTGCTGCAAGATCGATACCTCGTGCCCGACTCTCGAGAATGCTTGTGGTGCTGCGATGTGAGGCTGTCTTCGATTTGCCTACATAGAGCATTCTGGGATAGTAGTCAGAGAGAGATTTCTGATGGTTACTGCTGAAAGAGTTCACTGGCGGTCTGTTTTGGCTACGACGCGCTCGGTACGAACGGACTCTGTTTTGGAACCCACTGGGCGAGTTAGGAGAAAACACGCATAGGAGGACGTTCCTTAACTGGGAACGCGCCACGACCAGAAGACGTGCAGCCATTGATAACTTCTGTTTTGTAGATCGCGATATTGGTGCCGGTTCATCCGGAGAAAGAAACCTTGCTGCTCATGAGTTTATTAAGACTGCATGAGCGCCGTAATTATCCTCATGCGCTGATGGTTTTCCTCAGATCCGGGTAGTGGAGTGTGTAGCACAGCTGTTGGAGTATTATTCAGCATTTTGCCCGTTCACCCTATTGTGGTGCATCACTTTGTTTCTTATTTCAATATGTAGCCATACTGCTTATTTAGTGCGCCTTGCGCGTGACCCGTCGATCTAGCATCGCTATGCGCGGCCTCCCCTGCAGGATGTAATTTGTTCTCGCTTTTGGCTCCTATTGCCAAGCGTTTCTGTTTTATTGGTTCTGCTGTTGAAAGTTTACTCTTGTGTGTGTGTGTTTTATCTTTTACCCTTCGTATTGGACTTCATACATTATGCTCAATCCCAGTCATGGTCCTGTCATTCCTAACGTCATAAGTCGAGAACACGTAAAACTAGCGTAATGCCACGTAACATTCTCGTAGCAAGAGTGTGGTTTTGTTGTTCACTTTCTGGGATTTCCGGTCGATTGAGCATTGTTCTTTCCTAAATTTATTGTTATTTTTGTTTTGGTTAAATCCGTCCTTGGTTCAGAGACTACCAGTTTTTGTGGTCTGCCCGTTTTTTCTGACCGATATGGTACTGCGCCAGGTGATCGGGCTGGGTATATTACGGAAGGAGCAGCTCAGGTTCGGACTCAAGATTCGTGGCTACGGTGACGTGCTGGACTTGTGTTAGCGGCGTCCTCTCCTTCCCAGTGCAAATTACGCCTCAGTGTGTTGGTCGCATAGGTGCCGCGATGGAATACTGTTCGGCCCCTTTCCGCGATCTGGGGGAGAATATCGACTTTTTTGAATGCAGTTTCGCTCCTCGGTCCCAGATCAGGCTTCAGGCGCAGATTACTCGCTTAAGTAATCACGCAGAGGATTGACATTCGGTAACGTCTGATCTTTCTTTGAAGAGCAGTGTTGGCGAATTACTCGTTGGAATACTGGCCTTGAAGAGAAGGTTAAGTTCCTTAAAGTGGCGAAAGAGGTTATACGGAAGAGTCAAGGGCAGTTTGTTGGTGGGAAACTCCGATCAGGACCGAGGTCCGTCAGGCGCCCGAACGGATTGTGATTCCTGTCATTTCGCCAAGCTTCCGAACGACCTTTGCAGCGTGAAACAAGAAGCAGGTTATTCAGCAATCGATGCTGTTCCTTGTTTAGTAAAGTTTTTGTTGTTTTTGGTCGACATGGAAAGACAGATCAGTGTTTTTAATATTCTTTGGAAGATATCTTTTCGTATGATATCCCCTTTCTGTAAAGGTTGATTGAGTGACTTGATTATCACTTCCTTAGATAGTCACGGCGGCTTAAGAGAGTAGCGTAGCCGCATTTTAAGAGAACGGCTCTACGAAAGAGTTCGGAATAAGTTAATTAATCAGCATGCTTTTCGTGTCAAGCGTACTGGGGAACTCTTGACTAAGTATGTAACTGAAGTGCGCGTCACCGCGGTCGCTTTCGATGTGAGCTTATCAGACGGACAGGTAATCAGTGACATCGTATAGGAAATTAGCCCCGAGGATCGTTCCGGTATTTTGTTTTCAAAAGGACCAGTTACCTATCAAGATCTAGATCTTTTGGTTACTAATGTCATTGGGGTTTCTCAAGCGCAAGCAAGACGCATTTCTGTTGAACAGGTAGCGAGTGTAGTTCAAAAGCTAAACCTAACACCCCAAGCAAGGGCGAATGGATGTTATGGCTTTGCTTTCGTTGAAGTGAATCCAGGCAATTTGCTCGAAATTCTCGCTTTTCTCAAGGAAACCCTTCGATCAGATGACGCCAGTGTACAGGTAGGCGGTCAGCATCACCTTCCTTTCCGCTAGCCTATAACAAGGTGGCGGGTGTTAAAAGGTCCCTCCTCTGTCTTTGGCCTGCGCTTACTTTATCCACGACCCATTGTGCGCCTTGCTCGACTCTGGTAGTACTATGTCCTTGTTGAACTACCGGTGGCATTCCAGATATCAGTGTACTTGTAAACAACCAAAGGTACAATCCACCGTAGGAAGCCGTAGGGCAGTTAACGGGGCAGAGACTGGATTCGGTAGGCAGACTGAGTGATGTCGCCGTATTGGGGAATTTTCCTGGCCTGCTCAAGTAGTTGTGGTGAAGGGGTTGTGTACCAATCTCTGGTTAGGGTGCGATTTCATAGGAAAAACTGAGTTAGAATTGGACTAAGCTCAGGGCGTCTTTTACGATTATTTCAGGCTTCGCACCTCTTTAAAGATTTTGTCCTTCAACCACACTCGTCGTCTATGTGTTTGTTCTATGGTTTCTAAATCTAACGAGTCTGAGCTAAGTCATTTATCATTTATCTAATGAAGAGGCACAACAGGTGCTACAACGACGTCGTGATTTCCGTAACATGTTAACCTGTATCTTAGGTGTGACCAGTAAAATACGGAAGGGAATTCAGGTATCGGATCGAGAGCCCTATTGATTTTCACCGCCTAAGACGAGAGTGTTAAGACAGCAAGTCGACGAAATGTTAGAAGACGAAGTGATTAGTTCTTCGACTTTCCTTAGTGCATCTCCCGTATCTTTGGTCAGAAAGACAAATGGGGGCGATTTCCGTCCTGTGGTGGATTATGGCGCCTTGAATCGGAAGGTAGTTCCTGAAACTGTCCCTCTTCCTGATCTTCACTTTTACTTCATCTAGTTCACTGGCTCCCAGTTTATCCAAATCAAGCGTATTACCAGATACGACTGGGGATGAATGCAACGTCGCCAATGCATTCGTTACGGACTGGAATTTGTATGAATTTATCTGGTTACCCTTTGGTCTCTCTACCGGAGCAACAGTATTATTTAGCTTCTGGATTCTATTTTGGGAGACCTAAAGTTCTAGCTCATCTATTATCATTTTGATGACATTATAGTTTATACTGAAACCTTTTCCGAGCGTTTGGAACATCTCCGTTAGGTAATGGGTAGGCTGGGCGAGGCAGAGTTAACAGTGAAGCCATCCAAGGTCAATCTCGTGCGCCCTGAAATTTCTTTCTTTAGGGAGCTGGTTTCTTCTGGTGGAGTTCGTGTGGACCAGTCACATACTAGGGCGATATATAGGCTCCAACCCCCAAAAAGCAAGAAAGGGCCAGTCTGTAGGTATGATTTTTTTTTTTCGAAAGTATATTCCGCACTTTGCTCAGCGGCCTATTTGAACGCTATGCGCCGGAAGGGCATGGAGTTAATTGGACGGAAACCCAGCAGGAGGCCTTCGATAACTTGAAAGACGCGCGGAGTAGTGCTCCCATGGTGGCTGTCCACGATTTCGACCTCCCATTTATTGTGCAAACTGATGCCTCCAACTCTGGAATAGCAGCTATGCTACTCCGGAAGAAAAAAGGAGAGAGACGGGCTACTGATTATGCTTCCAGTTCCCTGACTGTGGCCGAATTTAGGTATTACATATGAGTTGGAGTCCTGTTCGTGGTCTAAAAATTTAAGTTTTATCTCGAGTACCGAGAATTTCAATTTGGCAACTACGCCCTTACCTGGATTGTGGCTCACCCACATAAGATCTGCCGCATTGCTCGTTGGGCGGTGCGCCCATCAGCTTTCAAATTCATGGTGAGGCATATTAGGGGTAATGAGAAATTGGTGGCTGATGCACTCAGCAACATGATCAAGGAGAAAGGGCCCGAAGATTTAGTTCAGCCTTCTTACGAGTTGTAAATCTTGGGAATTATTCTTGTTGAGGTGCCAACTTTGTTTACCAACTTAGAGGAAGAACAAAAGGCAAATCCTGAGTTGTGAGCTCTTAGGTGGCGAGCTGAGTCGGTCAAGGAGGTGCTGGGGTATCAAAATAAAAAGGGGATGTAAGTTACCGAAGACCAGTTCAGGTAACCGGAAGGGGTTGCTGCAGTCCTGGGTAGAACGGCCCATGGAAAAAATTTTCATTTATTACGTTGATGCTTCACACCGTACTCAGACCGGGAACAACTATATTTTCTTGGCCTTTGACGCTTTCGAGGGATATTTTTGGCTGTGTTCTGTTAGGGGGTGACTACCAGTATGATTGTCAAACATCTAAGCGGAACATTTTCGCTCTTTTGTCCCCCAAAGGTATTGGTCAGTGACAATGCTCCTGCCTTTGTTTGTCTTGAATTTCTGCAATTTTGCTTTGGACATGGCGCCAAACGTGTAACAACTACGCCATATTACCCTCAACCTTTTTTTGCCGATAGGTTCAATCGAAACTTAAAGGTGATCAATGCGCTTTGCGCCGTGCGATCTTGTTCTTTTCAGGGTTTGTGGCAACTGCGGGCGCTGGGAAAGAGGCGTAATCCAGGAACGCATTGGCTCATATATGTACTTAATTGCAGGTCTCGATAGTTTTCAGCGCCGCCACCACAACTAAATTCGCTCATGTCATTTGCCCCGTGACTCTGCTGCTCTTCTTCCCCCAGATTCACTGCTTCGTGGGAACGCGCGGCCTTCGCAGCTGCCTGCTGGTGCCACCAGGGCACCCCAGGAGGAGCGGATGTACGATGCGCTCTCGCCTCCACCATCCACGTTCGCCGACCCCGTGGACCTGGACCCGCCGCCGCCGCCGCCGTCATCGCCCCAGCACACGCCCTCAGGCCTGGACGTGTGCCTGGCAGATGTTTTCCGGAGGATGTTTCTGTTGCCTCGCAACCGAGATGGCGGGTTGCGGACGGACGTCCGCCGTCCTTCACAGTCACGGCTCCCGTCCCATCACGACGTCCAGCTTCCTGTTTGTCGTTCGCAGCCTCACTACATGACAAAGGTGCGTCATTTCGGTGCGGGACGGGGGGGGGGGGGGGGGAGGAGGCGGGAGGGGGGGGGGGGGAAGGAATGTGCTGGCGTACGCTGGCGCCAGCACTCCATGCAACATGGAGGTTACGAGAGTTTCAATAGACGCCAACGACAAGACCCGCTGGGAACATGTCCCCAATGCCCTATCAGCCGCCAGTATTTAGGATCGCCACTGCGGACTGGAGGGCCAGTTTACTCAGTTAGTTCGAGGCTGTTACATCAGCAGTTAGTTAAAATCTGTACGCTGTGGAGCTCCAGCGTGTCGCCCATACTGAGCCACAGATTTAGCTTCTAGCACAGAAACAGGGGGCACATAGCAACCTTACAGTAAACATAACGGACTTCTACTTCAACACCATTGAGGCTACGTGGACTACACAGAAGAGAGACTGTACCAAAGCACCTGGAAACGTAAGTTAAGTGTCTCTTTGTTCATGAATAAAGGACCAAGTTACTTAATGCGTGCAGTTTGTGTTACAGAACGAGGATACCGCCCACCAACCAACATCCTCTCCTTGTTTCCCATGGTACAGCTCTACAGAGACAACGAGACGACATAAAAGCGGCTGAGGAGAATACAACAAAGGTAAACAATGTATAATGTAAGAGAACTTGGTGTCATAATTTTAAAGTATAAGTGGAGAACCATATCATGGTTGTGGTTATATTTCAGATAAACGATTTCCACAGTTTAGAGAACCTAGACTCAGGCAGAAAAAGACTTCATGAGATGGAAAGTGATGGAAGAATGGAAAATCTAACTCATCTGAAGAAGCTAGATAACGAGGATAAAATGACGGTAAGGTGATAAAGCAATAGAATGTGTAGGGTCATCATAGTAGGTACGGGTTTACTCATGTAATCTATTGGAAGCTCGCAGGAAATTGTGAGTTGTCTCAAATAAGTATTTGCTCTCAGATAACCAGTAGTGCACGTAAATATAGGTAACTGCATAACACTAACAAACTAATGACATATGAAACCTTACAAATCTCACTTAAGCTCCTAACTAAGCAAAGATCTGGAATGAAACACTGATGTAATTACCATTACGTAAATTTATAAATGAAAGGATGAGTTTGAAATGTGTTAAGTAATAGAAACATAGTCTTCATTTAACTGAGGATGAGTTTGAATATTTTAAGCAATAAAAACATGGTTCTGATTTAACTATTATTAAACTTATGCAGAAAGAAAAGTTTTTGAAACAATGGATAGTCGCTGTATAGTTAAATAATTTAGCGTATGTCATCAAAAGCTGAAATTTTGTTAAAATGGGAAAGAATAATCAAGTTTCAAATGCTATGAATAGTGAAGAGTAATGATCAGTTCCTAAAGCAACTTGTGCATGTCCTGTTGTAATGATACTGAAGCAATAGTTTTAGGAGCAAAAGGACGTTTGTGTTTCCTAATAAGTAATATTAATGTATGCACTTTTATTGTGTTTGAGGTCAAACCAGTCATACCTTGGAGGCAGGGATGAGAAAGTCGAAAATAGTACGAGACAGAGGGCATGAGGAATGAATAAATCAGAGCGATATTGCTCAGCAGAGATAAGGTTACACACTGCCAGATGCAGGGGAAACGAGTCCAGCAGGTAGCTCACCTGTGGCATGCAGCTTAGCCACTGTCAGCTAACACTAACAAGCCAGGGCTGGCACATGGACGCTGTCTGGACGCCACCGACTGAGTCCTTGCGCAAGCAGAGGACCGAGGAAATTTTTGAGAATCGTCATCACCTCGCCACTAGTGAACATGCAGCTGGTTGTCCAGGTATAGCAACAAAATGACAGACAGGCTCTGGCAGACCTGTTCACCTATGCAAAATGGTAATGTAATGTGGGGTCTGCAAGAAGACCCAGAATACTGTCGGTTAATCACCACATGTTGCCCATGTGATATATGCAGATACTGCTGATGAAGCACTAAGTAATGAGATTTTCACTCTGCAGCGGAGTGTGCGCTGATATGAAACTTCCTGGCAGATTAAAACTGTGTGCCCGACCGAGACTTGAAGTCAGGACCTTTGCCTTTCGCGGGCAAGTGCTCTACCATCTTAGCTACCGAAGCACGACTCACACCCGGCCCTCATAGCTTTACTTCTGCCAGTATCTCGTCTCCTACCTTCCAAACTTTACAGAAGCGAACCTGCAGAACTAGCACTCCTGAAAGAAAGGATACTGCGGAGACATGGCAGAGCCAAAGCCCGGGGGATGTTGCCAGAATGAGATTTTCACTCTGCAGCGGAGTGTGCGCTGATATGAAGCTTCCTGGCAGATTAAAACTGTGTGCCTGACCGAGACTCGAACTCAGGACCTTGGCCTTTCGCGGGCAAGTGCTCTACCATCTGAGCTACCGAAGCACGACTCACGGCCGGCCCTCACAGCTTTACTTCTGCCAGTGCCTCGTCTCCTACCTTCCAAACTTTACAGAAGCTCTCCTGCGAACCTTGCAGAACTAGCACTCCTGAAAGAAAGGATACTGCGGAGACATGGCTTAGCCACAGCCTGGGGGATGTTTCCAGAATGAGATTTTGCCCGCGAAAGGCAAAGGTCCTAAGTTCGAGTCTCGGTAGGGCACACAGTTTAATCTGCCAGGAAGTTTCATATCAGCGCACACTCCGCTGCAGAGTGAAAATCTCATTCTGGAAACATCCCCCGGGCTTTGGCTCTGCCATGTCTCCGCAGTATCCTTTCTTTCAGGAGTGCTAGTTCTGCGGGTTTGCTTCTGTAAAGTTTGGAAGGTAGGAGACGAGATACTGGCAGAAGTAAAGCTAATAAAGAACGAAGAGTCAGTACACCATTGGTCTTACACACGTATCCGTAACAAATGTGATCAGCTCTGATCATAACAAGGTCATGAACTTTTAAAACAGTCACCAGTATCACCAGTACTGCGAAGATTTTAACTAACGATTTCATTTATGTGTGTAACAGAGACAATAGGAGCAAACTTTAAGTTGAGAACTGTCTTCCATTTTGACTAGTTAACCTCCTCATTAAACCAATGCCAATGTGCAGCTACAAATTATACTATTTGTGGTGAACCTTGAACTTGCAGCCTAATCCTGTACCTCATGTATCAAACAAGTGACAATACCAACATCATGCGATGAAATAATTAAGTTCCTCAAATCAACAAAAATATCTCATGTGTAATTCTCTTTTACAGGACAATTTAATGATAAATTAATAACAAATTGCATGTCTTAAATTTATGTAACAGAGATTGACCTGTAAGTCTTGATCACGAAAAGTAAACGCTATTGAGATATAAATATCAGTGACTGAAAGCAATGTTGTAACTGGAATATTTTGAATGTGTAATGCAAAATGTTTTATTTCAGCTTGTTTAAACTAAAATCCTATATGGTGGAATATGCATATTATTTAATATTTGACTACATCATTTTTTCACTGGTTACAGATTTATACACAATTCTGATTCACAGTGACACAAAGAGAGATTTCTGAAAATGTTTGTATTATGTATTGGGTAGCAGCTACTCACAGAGGTTCAGTGTGGACTGTAACTATCATATGATAGCGAAACTTTGCAGATATTATAATGCTTTAATGCGGAACTGATATATGCTGAAAAAAATAGTTCCAGTTTTGGTCACCAGGTGCAGATTTGGTGCCGTAAGTGTAAGGAGACGAATAAAATTTTTCCATGTGTAATGGATTAGGAACGGAACGTGGGCAGAAAAGATCAAACAAAGCGAGGAAGGTTTAATGTTGATTTTATTATTAACAACCGATTACACAATTTGTTCAATACGAGCACCGGAGACGTCGATGAGATGCTGCATCCAGCTGCTCGCAGCAGTTCCTGTACAATCTGAGCAACGTGTTCTTGTGTAAGCTCATAAGGGAGAATCAGATTAAATCGTAATAAATTAATCCCTACCAGATATTGAAATATGACTTAGTACTATTGATCACCAACGCATAAGTACTTAGCTAGGCGCTTCAGTCCGGAAACGCGCGACTGCTACGGTCGTAGGTTCGACTCCTGCCTCGGGCATGGATGTGTATGAAGTCCTTAGGTTAGTTAGGATTAAGTAGTTCTTAGTTCTAGAGGACTTATGACCTCAGACGTTAAGTCCCATAGTGCTCAGAGCCATTTTTGCATAAGTACTTAGATTTTTATTTCGTACGCTAACTTGCGTGCAATGCTAAATGCGATGCCACTAAGGATGCAGGCTGAATGTTGCTGAGAGCAAGGGACGCGCTGTAGGCCACATAACTCGTGATAGTACACCTACAGCACTATACACAGAATAGCCGCTTGCATCCCTCTACAAGAAAAGAAAGCAGCACTGGTGACCAGACAATGCAGAATACGTCTCCGGGACGTGCAGGACGACACATTTTGGTTTTAACAAGCTGTGTCCGTAGTGTGCATGTCACGTAATGGCTATCGTCCCAGAAGAACTGCTACTGCAGAGGGAAACAGCGGGAAGTCAAGCTTCGCCGAAAAACACGGAATGTTAAAGAAACATCTTAGAAAGTGGAACAAGAACAGCAAGTTGGGACCTCTTTATTGCGCGTGAGACACTGACACATGACTAGGTGAGGCCAAACTGAATACTCAAAGAAATGTGAAGGCTGCTCCTATTGGTTCGTATAAACAATCTGGGAGTGGAAGTAGAGTGTGCGGCTGTGTTCACAGAAATCCTATCGTACCCGTCAGCACACGAAGGTAGGCATAATGAGGGAGTAAATCATACACATTTTGCAGCATCAGGACTAATCATTTTTTGTAACTAGTTCCTGGAATTCGAGTAAGGGAACGATGCAAGTGTCTTTTAAGACAACATCTAACTGGGCAGCACTCATGGGAATGAGTTTTTAGTCAATGAAATTTACGAAACGCTGAGAAACACAGAGCTCAAAGTATTCACCCTCGGAATCGTTCTGTAGATTGTCACCTAAATTCCAGGTCTCATGTCCTCTACTTTCAAACTTCTTCGAAACTTCAGCACGTCCGGGACGAGATGCTTTCATCTGGGTGGGATGAACCTAGACGCAGGTGGAGACGACTGATTTCGCAGCCACTTCAGACGCCGTGAGACGCAGCCGCAATACTGATGCAAACTGTAGGGAAAGGCGAAGTTTTCATAACGGTGTTCAATAATTTCTGTCTTCACTTTCTGCACTGATATACAGTTAGAAATTTAATATCATTTCAACTCTGGCAAGAGATGGACATGCATGTCCCTCTGCAGTATTTTCTGCCTCTGTGTACGAACCTATGGCTATCACGATACCGCCTCCACTAAAGTAAATGTCCTATTCAGATACACGTTTATTTACCCACTTATGCTAAGGCATTAGTTTATTGATATCAGTTCTTTTTAAATTGAATTCACTGAGAGCGTTGTTTGATTTAACAGTGAGGTGCATTCCTTAATCATTGATTTGATGAGTGATTAATTACTTACATCAAATATTAGAGACCAAATGAATTTATTTGATTAAAGTATCCAATTAAAATCTCCACTCACTTGATAGGCAAGGGCTACGCACGGTGTAAGCTTACTCTATCCCCACGACAAATTCATCAAAATCAGTTCGGTCGTTTGGACGTAAAAACTTAAAAGACAAAGTTACTTTTAATACTATTAGTATCGGAGTATGGATTAAACATATTGAGGATTGTAGATCCATTGCATTCATTGCTTTGAATCGTATTACGTAGAACATAAAAAGATAAGGTTTCGTGTTCTGACCCGGGCCAGGCCAATTGTGACCGACCGACCGCCATGTCATCCTCTGCAAATGAGGTCATCGGCTTCGGTATGGAGAGGCATAGGTTCAGCACATCGCTCTCCCGGGCTTTGTCGGGTTTCACCGTTACTAAAGGGTAGAATAACTCCTCAGCTGGCCTCTTGAGACTGAGTGCACGCCATGATGGAAAAATGGATGGCAGTACCGGGAATCGGACCCTGGTCGACTATGTGCCAGTCAGTCGCACTGACTATTCAACTATTACTTAGAACATAACAACCAATAGAAGCAATTTACAATAAAGTTGAAAATTCAAAAAGCAAACAGCGTTTCGAAAAAATAAATTTTCTTCTGTAATTCGCGAAATATTCTTCAAATAAATAAAAATCATATGCTATACATTTTCTAAAGTCGTACATGTCCGTCCTCAGCTTACAAGCTATCTCCATACCAGATTTAATCGAAATCGTTTCAGCGACTTTTCGTGAAAATGTGACAGAGCTACTTTCGCATTGATACTATTAGTATAAATTTCATTTGTAGCATCGCAACTACCTGTTCCTATGACAGAAACGCAATTTCGTGAAATTCTTGATGGTAGTGATAACACCAATGTTGTGCAACGTAATGAGTCATTGTATTCTCACAGCAAATAACAAGCCGATTTACCTTCAATGGTATCCACAAGCAAAAGTTTGATGACACTTCGTCAGGCTGTGAGGGGGTTTTGTCATCATTGACCATCCCAGTTGGTCTCTCCGTGATACGTGCAGGGTTTGGATTTTAGATATTGGATGCAATTAGGTATCTCTTGATAGTAACACTGGCATCTTTATTCCATAGAAGTGAAGCAGTTTGTCCAAGGACGAATTGTTGTGACTTGGCAAGACAGCCAAGCCACTATGAGAGGAAGCCGAAAGGCACGCGTTTTAGCTCACGCAGGCTGGCGTGAGGTCTGGAACAGGACAATGTCTTGAAACTAGCAAAAAAGGTACGTAGCTTCTGGAATACTTAACTTTAATCCATAATTGGTGAACATCGCTCCTGACGGTACATGCATCACAAGATAAATAGCAAATGATAAAGGCGCCTTGCTAGGTCGTAGCAAATGACGTAGCTGAAGGCTATGCTAACTATCGTCTCGGCAAATGAGAGCGTAATTTGTCAGTGAACCATCGCTAGCAAAGTCGGCTGTACAACTGGGGCGAGTGCTAGGAAGTCTCTCTAGACCTGCCGTGTGGCGGCGCTCGGTCTGCAATCACTGATAGTGGCGACACGCGGGTCCGACGTATACTAACGGACCGCGGCCGATTTATAGGCTACCACCTAGCAAGTGTGGTGTCTGGCGGTGACACCACACGAATAATACCGTCTTTTGTCAATGGGCGGAACAATGTGGAGAAAATCTCATCTCCCTGGTCAGAGAAACAATCTCGCCATCGATTCGGCAAGTCACGAAACCTCTTGGCCAGGAAATCTTGCCCCCATCCAAAAAATGGTTCAAATGGCTCTGGGCACTATGGGACTTAACATCTGAGGTCATCAGTCCCCTAGATCTTAGAACTACTTAAACCTAACCAACCTAAGGACATCACACGCATCCATGCCCGAGGCAGGATTCGAACCTGCGACCGTAGCCGTCACGCGGTTCCAGACTGAATGCCCCCATTCAAGCTGATGTTTGTTCTCAGTTTGCTCGAGATGATTACACACTAAAATGTGGTTAACGTCGTTGAAGAAGTTTGATGGTACGGTGATCATCCATGGTCAGTATCTGAAATAATAGGCAACAAGTCTTATGTCAAGATTACGAAGTAGAGGATCAGTTAGTCTACCTACAAAACTTTATTTTTCTATTACCTTGGAGGTATGGATTGAAAGTTATCTTTAATTTTTTCTATATTACAGCAATAAATGTTTCAGCGAAATTTTTCAGCAGGGCATATCAGTAACTATAAATTGTAAGCACCAGCAGAGCATTTCACTGGGCTGAAAACTAGAAATAATGGGGCACGTAATCAAAAATTTTTTACTTCTGACTATAAAGAATTTTCGTACTTACTTTCGCATTTTCCGACTGCATATTACATTTTATAATCTTGGTGACAGGCTGATGAGTATGGTAACAGGGAAAGCGAGACTGCTGGATCCTTTTTAGAGTGCGTTGCTGTCACGCGTAAATAAAAGAAACACCTAGCTGTCTGCTACTACCTCGTACATCTATCTGCCAGCTTTATTATGAAATGTGAAAGCACGCCTGGGGTTTGAGTCACAGCTCTAAATACGCGCTGAGGGAGTAAATGGTGGATAAAAACGTGCCTGAACTGCATGAAGTTCTCTTTACCTGAAATTCGTAATTCTGCTTTTGACACCTTCGTTTCCTGGCCGTTCTACTCGCGGTCGCTCTGTTCGCAGCGTCTGTAACGTTTAATGAAGTCAGAATTGAAGCAGCTGGCAGAAGGGCAGCAAGTCAGAAGATTTGATTTTAGGATACAGAATAAATGAAATACATCCTGTGTATCGCAGAAAGTTTTCTCTTAAACTGTTTCTGGGTAAACCTTAATTGTAAACGCAATCCCTTAATTTACAATGTCGAAGCACTGTTTACTCGATACGAAGTTACGTGTATGTCGATCTCCCTATATTTAAGTTGATACGATTCTGTCATAACTTAAGATCAGCGGTGGCTATCAGTATTAGACCGAAAAGCCCGTTTTGCCACCCCAGATTTCAATTGAAACAACTCTCTCTGATGGATCTGAAATCTGAATGAAATCGACATTTCAGCGTAACACGTAGCCTTCCAGGTTAACGCATTCTAGGCACGTCATCGAGTAAAAACATTGTAGCGCACACGCTTTGTTTTAGGTATCCTCAAAGGAAGACCTCCAATGGGAATTAATCGGGATCTTTGCCCGGCCAATCAGCTTTTCTGATATCCAATGGGATTCGCCGGGATCTTTTGGTAGCCAATCAGTGCTTTCTTAATATCCAGTGACCTACAAAGGAAAACTGTTAATGAGTCAAGAACGTGACTTGAAAACGAGACAGTGCGCAAAGTACACATCGTCCTTTTTGTTTCGGCCTTTTCATATTCCTAGAATCATGAAGAATGTAAGATGCAGTGAAATACCTTATATAATACCATCCGATGTATGCGCATTTGAGTTTTCTTCGCCTCAAGTGTGAGAAGAGATTAAGGGCCATATCGCGTCATAGGTTTGATATCTCATTTTCACTTAAACTGCTTCGACAGCTTGTGGGTCTATAATCATCAAGGTGATTGTAGTATGGTATTTGAGAAGATGAATTAAAATTACCAAATTTAAGTGCAACAACCATTGTGAATATACTCAGAAGAGTGGGAACATCACACATACCTAACTAAGTTGAGATTTATTAAAAGTAAAAAAGAGAGGATGGAAAATGTAACTAAAATTAAGTGCCATACACGTGATGCCACAAGCTTCTACAGGTAACATGTCAAGAACAACACATAAACAGGTATTACAGTAATTTTTTAATCACTATTTTATATATGTAAGGTAATGATAAATTTGTATGTATGAACATGATTAATGGTTGCTCCTGTAACTTAATTATCTTAATATGTAAAGTATGAGTAATGGGACAAAGTTCTGGGCGTTTTGTTAGTGTGGGTTGCCTACACCAGGGGCAAGCATACATTCAGAGGCAATGATAATCACCAACGTATTGTTCCGGTTCGTGTCAGCCCCTCATCTACAGTTCTCTTTTGATTGACAGTTCCTTAACCTATTGTTCTGTTAAGTGGTTTTCCATGTCACTCATCCCCTCCCCATTCTCCTTCACCTAGCTTATTTTTCTGTTCCATATCATCCCCTTCCCCTTAACCTGTTGTCCCTTAACCTATTGTTCAATCCCAAGCTACGTCTCCCACTCCCCCTCTGGGAAATCCAACAGCCTTCCTCCCTACCCTCCACTCCCAGGAAAAAATGGAGGAAAATCTCTCAGTCTATGCTGAGATTTCTGTGTGGGAAGATATAAGTTGGTATTATCTTCATTTTTTCAAATTATGGGCGTTATTCTATCGGAAAATTTTCTCGAAATTGGTAGGAAAAAACTATGTGTGTGCCAACCATGATGTGATGGAATTGGCGCACAAAACAACCACCAGATGATGTCCCTGTAACCCCCACCTCACCCCTCGACTGCTCACCCACTCCCTCCAAACATCTTCCAGAAAAAATTTGTAGGCAAAAGCAATGTGGAACGACATAGCAACCCACCTCTTCTTGCACGTTGTAACCTTCCCGCAAAATTTTAAAAGAAATGTAATGACAATACTTGATACAAATGGGAGCCGAGTGTAACCTCCCCACAAAATTTTTAAAGAAAGGACGATACTAATTAGAAATGCTGATGGACATTGCTCTAGGCGTAACCTGCCCACAATGAAATGTACCGACAATGGCAACAAAAATGTGAAATTCGCAATCTGACTCAAATATAAATCCTTCAAAAAATTAAAGTCCATTCAGTGACAAGAAAATTCAATTAAACCGAAATATCGGTCTTTGGCCCTGTGTAAAACAATCAGAATTAAAGTCTTACCTCAGAATAAATGGATGTCACATATCTGCTCTTGTTGTTGCGCACCGCTTGGAGGAACTGCATTGCAAATAATAATATTCTCTTTTTTTGTGATTTTAGTGGAATTTTTCTTCAAAAGAAGTGGAATGAAATGGGAAGTGCAACGAGATCTTTAGTTCAATAAAAAATTAATTTTTTGAAAAAATGCTTTTGAAATAAAAATTATTATTGGGGAACTTGTTGGAGAATAATTACAATTTTTCATTATCTAATAATTATATTAATTAACAGTATACCTTATTCACCATCTTGACCAGTGTTGCCGACCGCCTACATCATACAACCGCACTGGGCTGTTACTACTGACCGACCGCTCTGCATGACGACTATTAGCGTACTGCTCTCAACTAGACAGAGCTACAGACTCGCAACGACTGAACTGACAGACTCGCAACGACAGACTGACCGACTCGCAACACTCGCGCGGTCAAGCGCATACTCTCTGGTCACAGATGCTACAATGCCTCGCCATCGCTGCTGCGTTACATACGTGTTTCATAACCCTCCACTGGGGGGGCAAAAATTTGGCAGCGATGGTGAGTCATTTGGACTTGCCAATCGCGGCAAAATTTTTCTTTAATTAACAAAATCCTACAACTTACAGAATATTTAAATGTTGTGCACACGCACTAAGTACAAAATATATCAGACAAAGACAAAATGTGAATACTAAACATAGTAGCAAATCAGAAAAAAGTATATACAAATTTTTTGACAGATAAAGTGCACAGGCACTGAAAAAATTCTTTAGCATATTCAGAACAAATAAACAGACTGGCAAAAAATATTATGTTGACAAGTGACATAAGTGTACTCGCATTGGAGTTCAGCGAATCGAAAAATCTATAACCTATGAACATAAATGATGTTACCAAAAATTTTTTTTCTTTATGTGACAAGAATCAGGATAGGGAAGGGAAGGATTGCATCATGGTTGTAGCACTTTGATTGCACACAGCTGCTCTGAAAGTCCATATCTTTCCACAGAAGTACAACACCAAGTGACACAACTTGAAGTTCTTTTCCCATCAGAATTTATCAGTGTAGCCAAGACACTGAACTGTCGTAGTAATGTTCCATGTTTTCATTTTGGCAGTACATTACGTACACCAAACAGTGGGACCATAATAATGTCTTCATCGCTCATGGTGGTGGACAGCATGTCGTGTCAACACCACACTCTTACAAGGCACACCAACGTAGAATTAGTGCAAAACCAAATATAGTGCTCCATGATCACTGGGATAAACAGGACAAATGGACATTGCAGTAATTCAGGGTAGTCAGCTTATGAGGTGAAGGACATCAAGTCACATAATATTGACAATTACAGACTTAATTAGTAGTTTGTGGCATTCATAGCCCAGTTATTGAACATTTCTGTACCAAGTATGTAGTATTACAGAAAAATGTTCATTAATTGTTGTACATAGAATCAGTAGCCTTCTTTTCCTGGTTACAAAGCATCATGAAATAATCGCATTCTTTTCAGTTACAGAGTATAATTAAGAATCATTAACCTTCTCCTAATTACAGTTAATTAATCATTTGTCATTCCAATAATCATTAGCCTTTTCCTAATTACAGTTAATTAATCATTTGTCAGTAATTAATCATTTGTCTAATTACAGTCAATTAATTAATCATTTGTCGTTAATTAATCATTTGTCTAATTACAGTTAATTAATTAATCATTTGTCATTTCAATATAGTAAGAATTATTAGCCTTAATTAATTACAAAGCATTATTAAACAGTACCATAGTTAATTAATTATGTGTCATTCCAATGTAGTAAGAATTATTACCCTTCTTCTAATTACAAAGCATTATTAAACAGTCACATTCTTTTCTGGTTACAAAGTATCAACATTGGAAACAAGAGCTAATCAATGGCATAATTAATCACAATTCTTCAAGTGACATTAATTATTGGCACTCAGTGGCCAGCAAGTATTGAATAGAATCATCATTCAGTATTATTCAGATTATTACGAAGTCATTATTAAAAATCAGTTAATTACAGTCAAATCATTAGTAATCACAGGCATTATAAGTAATATCATTACAATAAACAGTGGCAGTTATCAGCTAGTGACAAAGCATTATTTTGAATATAGTCTCATTAAGAGGTCATTAATCAAGTGACATGCTATTCAGAGTTGATCAGTATTATTCAGAATTATCATAAACTAGTGACATTATGTGGGACTGGTAATACATTTTTTTTTTTTGTAGCAATGCATTGCGTTGGGATCGATAATTAATTGCTGAAACATAACACTATTTGCTTTTGACCTATTGCAGCAAATGAGGATAGGTAACGTCATTCGTCATGAGTCAGCTGTAGCAAGATTATGTAACAAGGCAGTACATGTGATCACATTTATAAACGATAGACACAAATGGGTAAAAAATATAAAAATGCAAGTACTAGAACAGGTATAATAAGTAACAGGTTTAGTAAGTGTCATGAAAAACTTCTCCTGGAAAAAATACAAAAACGGATTATTGACCTGAAAGAAGAAACGCACACTATGCTGAAAAGTAGTGAACTTCGAATTAACAGGCAGTGAAGTGTGTATAAAATGTGTTCCATAGCTGTCCTTCCCAAAACTTTCAGTCATCCTACTATGCAATGTAACACCTGCTGTCAAAGCAAACTGCAACAAATACCTAAATAACTACATAGCATAAATACATAACTTCAACATTATCCTCATCTGTAAAGAAAAACTTCATTATCCATATCATCATAACTTCACCATTATCATCACCTGTAAAGAAAAACTTCATTATTCATAATACCATTTCCTTCATCATTATTCATCAGTATTCACTATCATCTGCAAAAAATCACTTCATTACTCATTACATAACTATTCCTTATCTCTAGCATATTTCATCACTAAAACTAAGATGTGTAGTTCTCTCTGACAGCCTGCATCAATCACCCTGGTATTCTGAAAGAAAAAATTAGTCAAGACTGCTATTCTGTGATGAGTATAGTATATTCGTGTTAATGTTTGTTAATCCTGATCCATTTACTCTTCCTCATAAAGTTATCGCATCTCCTTTCGTTTATTCCGTAGGTGAAATTCCCATTCCTGTTGAATTTATTTCTTACATACATCATTTCTTTCTGAAATTGATGAACAGAGATTAATGTCTTGCATTTAAATCATATACCCACTAAATAATGACTGGTTTATGGTGACACAATTAACCATACAGCATAACATGACAGAAAACGTAATATGTTAAAGACGTTGACAGTGTTCAGATGCAAAAATGTACACAGAATAATACAATGCAGTAGCAAAAAAAAAAAAAATGTGAAACAGTCACGATGTTGAGATGTCATAAGGCAAAAAAAATGTCAAAGTCGACTGGTGTGTGTTATATCTTAACTATTTCATAGTCCATACAAACAAAACTGGAGTACAGTCATATACACAAAAAAATGGAAAATGTGCACGGTCTGATGTGTAACGACAAGAAAAGCGACCTGCTAACCTTACCTTGCCGGGCACTTGCCAAGAAAAAATACGATAATCATCAATAAGTAGTCAGATGAATTAATTGCATTAGTAAATGGCATCATAGTGTGTTGAATCATACAGTGGTTTCACTCGATAAACGGTTTAATGTTTGAGATATGGTGATTGCCTTTCGATTTTCTGGTTCTCAAAGTTTCGACGTGTACAACATTGGGGTGAGGGATGCTGCGAATCCGATATGGACCTGCGTATAGAAGTTCAAATTTACTGCACTTACCTTTTAATTTGCTGGATAAATAGTGTGTACGTACTAGTATCTTCTGTCCAACGTGAAAGTCGCGGCGTGTACAAACCTGTTTTTGCTGTCTTCTCCGGCGCTCTGCGGCACTTTTGATGTTGTTCAGCGCAATGTTAATTATTTCGTGGTGTCGTAGGCGACGACTTTTGGGAAATTCTATTAATTCTTTAATTTTGTTCGGTGGTTCAACGTTTTTCAGTATAACAGTCGGAGATAGCATAGTGGATTCATTTGGAATGGAATTAATTACATCTTGGAATGAGAGTATGTGTGTATCCCAATCAATATGTCTTTTGTGGCAGTATATTCTACACAGTTTACCAATTTCCTTCATTAATCTTTCACAGGGGTTCGAAGAAGCGTGGTACTTGGATATATAGATCGGAGAAATGTTTCTGGCTCGTAACATGCGTGTCCATACGCTACTACGAAATTGAGATCCATTATCAGAAATTACTTTCATTACATGCCCTACATGAGATAGAAAATGTTTTACAAATGCATTTGAAACAGTTTTAGCAGTAGCTTTGCGTAACGGAGTGAAAGTAACAAATTTTGAAGTGAGCTCAACAGCGACAAATATGTAGCAAAAACCTCTGTTAGTTCTGGGAATCGGACCAAAAATATCTACAGCGGCCATATGTCTTAATTTAACAGGTATAATGGGATATAATGGAGGAATATGTGAAGTGGTGTCTGATTTAGCTTTCTGGCAAATTTTACAAGACGCTAAAACTCGTCGTATACGTTTTTCCATGTTAGTAAAATAACAGTTCTGTCTCAGTATAAGAAAACATTTTCGTGCTCCGTAATGTGCGTAACTTAAATGAGTGTACCAAATTAATTTGTTAACCAGTTCGTCAGGAATGCATAATAACCAATTGTTGTTGTCAGGATGAGAGCGGCGAAACAGAATGTCATTGCGTACAGTGTAGTGGTTTCTAATCGTAACATTATTCTTATCTTCCCAAAGGTGTTTAATTTCTTTCCACACATTGTCTTTATTTTGTTCTCGTGCTATGTCCTGTAATGACGATGAAATAAAGTTTTCAAATGCAACTTGCTGAATGTACATGACACTGAAATTTGTTTTGCAGAAGTTGGTTGCTACGTCTTGCTGATTGTTGCCGAGAGAACGCGATAGTGCGTCTGCTATAACATTTTGTGTGCCGGGAATGTGAACAATCGTAAAATTAAATTCCTGTAAATAAAGTTTCCATCTGCTTAATCTATCGTGAGTGAATTTGGCTGAAAGTAAAAATTGTATCGCTCTATGGTCTGTGTAGACGGTGGTATGTCTGCCGTAAAGAAAGTGCCGAAATCTCGTAAAAGCCCACACAACACATAATGTTTCAAGTTCTGTAACAGAATAATTTCGTTCAGCGGGTGACAGAATGCGACTTGCAAATGCGATGTTTTTAATAACTGTTGAACCATCTTCTTCAATTTCCTGGAAAATATGTACGCCTAAAGCGGTGTTGGAACTGTCGGTGGCAATGGAAAAATTTCTAGTAAGATCTGGGTGCGATAAAAGTGGTGCATTCAACAAAGCATGCTTCAGGTTCATGAATTCAGAATGTGCTTGCTTATCCCAAGACCAAATACTGTTTTTACCTGTTAATTGGCATAGTCTAGGCGTGTCTAAAGCAGAATGATGAATAAATTTGCGAAAACAGTTAATTAAGCCCAAAAAACTGCGTAATTGCTTCTTCGTCGTAGGAACAGTAATGTCACGTAGAGCTTGAAGTTTTTCCGGATCAGGTGCAATGCCTTCTGCTGAAATTACGTGTCCAAGAAATTTTATGGAAGTTTTGCCAAAATGCGATTTACTGAGGTTAACTGTAAGTCCTTGTCCATGGAAAGTTTGCAACAGTTGTTCAAGAATCAGATTGTGTTCAGACCAGTTAGCTTCTGCGATAAGAATGTCGTCTACATACGTCGTGATTCTGTCTTTAAGTTCTGTCGGAAGTATTGTGTTCAAACCGCGAATAAAAGCTGCAGAAGAAATAGTTAAGCCGAACGGTAGTTTGCAAAATTGATAACAGTCGCCGAAACAAAGAAATGCTGTGTATTTTCTGCAATTCGGATGAAGTTGAATTTGCCAAAATCCCGATTTCAAATCTAATGTGGAATAAATAGCTGTACCGTGAAATTTCTGTAAAAGTTCCTCTAGTGTCTGTGGTCGATCTGTTTCATTAATAATAATGTCATTAATATGACGTGAATCAAGTACAAGGCGAAGTGAGCCATCTTTTTTCTTAACAATATGTAGCGGGTTTATGTACGGACTAACTGCTGGTTCAATAATTCCCTGATCAAGCATATCTTGCAGCTCTTTTTTAACTTGTTCTCTATGAATACACGGAATAGGATAATGCTTTGCTTTAAATGTGTCGTGCGGTTTGACTTGAAATTCATACATAAAGCCGGACATAGTACCAGGAATGTTGTCGAAAACTGGAGCTTGCTGTAAAAGAATTTTGTGTAATTGCGTTCGTTCGTCGTCTGTACTTGCACTGCTCTCTTTAACCTTATCAGAAATCAATTGCATTACGTCGTAGTCAGCTTCTTCTGGAGTATTATAGTTGTGTACGTACGTATCCGTGAACAATGTGGGATTACAGTCTATGTTACGTGTTGCGGAAATGACCTCTGTGCGGTTAATTGTTTGTTCTTCCGTAGATAAAGAGTGCTGAAATTCTAAAGCAAGTTGTACATTTTCATCCTTTAACATTAAATAAGAATTCTGAAAATCAATAACTGCGTCGTGTTGTACCAGAAAATTCGTACCTAAAATAATGTCTGTTGTCAATAAAGGCACAATCCAAAAATTAGAGTGAAAAGTATGACCTCCAATACAAAATGATAAATGCGTCTGTAATTTAACGTCTACACCTTTACTCGATACTGCTCCTTTCACTTTTGTTTTGCCTAAAGGTAGTGTCGGATAGGTATTCTCTTTGTTGCACTTATTAAAAGTCTCCTCATTTATTACTGATATAGGTGAGCCGGAATCAATTACTGCTGAGAATTTTGATGAACCAATTTTAATTTCGATAACAGGATGTGAAATGGTTTTCTGAATAACTGGTCTTTCCTGTAAAAGAGTGTCTCTGATGTCGTCAAAAGTAATTACATTTTCGTGAACAACATTTTGCGTGTCTAAGGTAGTGCTTGTGTTATTACAAGATGCGTCCTGTGCAGTATTTAGTCAGATTCTATCTGACGTGTTATTATTATTAGGAGGATTCTGTGGCATTTCGACTATTTGAACTGTCCTATTACTTCTTCCAGGCGTGTTACGCTCTGGATGGTACCTACTGTCGGGTTCATTCATGAGAAAATGTTCTTGCGTATGATTTTGCTGTTGGTATGACCGACTGTTGTTAGATGTTCGCTGAAAATTGTCCTCATTATTTTTACGTCTGTCGTAATAGTCATTCCTATACGGTGCATTACGATAGGAATTGAAATACAGTGTTGTCTGTACGTAGTTATTTCTTTGCTGCCGTGCGTTATTATTTGTTGTAGCTGAGACTTTACGTGCACGCGGCGAAACATTAAAGTTTGGTTGACCTTGTAGACTGCATTGTTGGTTATGTATGCTAAGCGGCTGACTTTCATGCTATTGTGGTGTAAAGGTCTATTGTTACAAAAATGTGGTTGCGACTGCCGAAAATTTTGTACATACTGATGATTACGACTTTATCTGTTAATAAAGTTACGGCGGTAGATGTCATTACGGGAGTGCCTAATGAAAATTGTCACATTCGGTAAAATATTTGTCATATCCGGTTTTCATTACTCGTTTCTTAATACTAGGTAGAGCAATAGTTAAAGAGCAGTTTTGATAGATATAAAGGATAGTAGAAGAGAAGGCAGCAGTGCAGAAAACTAAAGATGAAACAGCACTACTACAGCTCGGGGCCCTATGCTCGCTACGGCACATATTCATTAAAGCGTAATGAATCCCCTGAGGTCTTTTACGCACTGCAAATAAATTTTAGCTTTTGTGTTACAGGCAATAGCGGTAAAAATCCAAAAGCAAATTGTTGTATCCGTGCTAATTCCAATTTCTGCATAATAGATAATGCTGATAAAAATACAATAGCAAATTGTCGCCTCAGATTCAAAGCTAGTTTCTCCATTACAGGTAATAGCGGTGAAAGTACAAAAACAAATTGTCGTATATAGCTCAAAGCGTGTACCTGTGTTCTGTCGTTATTAAATTCTTTACACTTTCTTACAAATGCAAATTGCTCATAATCAACGTTCTCGTCACTGAATTTGATAACACGATCAGGCTTGTGTGTGAATCCGCTCGTCTGTGTCATTTCGTACTTCAAGTTACGTAGCTTTTCAGATTTTAATTCGCGTAGTCTCTGTAAATTGCTCACATTATACACGCTGCGTGACTCTGACAAATGCTCATAACGTGGCGGATTCTGTGACGTATTGGTGACTGAAATAGTTTTTAATTCTGTTACTTGAAAACTTGCGACATTTTGGTTGTTCTGTCGTTCACTTTTATTATTGACTTCCGTATTCGGAGTGTGTGAAACTTCCAATGACTTCAAATTAAACTCGTCGCGTATCTGTACTGCGTTTTTACGGCATTGTTCGGTGACTGCATTAATTTCGTGTATCTGTGTTTCGTTCGCCAAACATAGTTCAGTGATTGCATCAATCTTGTCTTTATGTGACTCTGTTGTGCCTACACGTGTGCTACTTGATACTTGTGCAACAGTGCCAACTTTTTCATTACTGTTATTAGCACAAGTCTTAGTATCCTCACGTAATTGTACTTTATTGTCCCGACATTGAACGGTAACAGCTGTAATCTCTTCCCTAACTTGTCTGCTCCGTTCGTTAAGGTTGTCTTGTTTCTCGTTCGTCAGTTTGAAACTTTCATTAATTGTTTCGCTAAGTTGTTTGTAATGGTTGTCGACACTTTCATTTCGTTGTTTGAACTGTTCAATAAGTTTGTCAAATCTTTCATTAAGCTGTTTGAAATTTTCCCGCAAAAATGCCATAATTGGATCCGATTCAAAATTACCATTCCTATTATCTGTACTGTTTAATAGTGGATCTGGAACTTTCTCGCTTACTGTAACCATTTGGTTATTCTGAGATTTAGAAAAAAGTTTGTCAGTCGAATGTACACTGTCGGTCATTATTTCTGAATTAAATGGATCCGTCGTACTTTCACTACACTGACCATTTTCATTCGAAAAATTTGTTTGTATGTTACTTGGATTTTCCAAATCGCGTGTATTAAGCTGGGCAGCGCTCATTACAATAGAGCGTCCCGCGTCATCAATTGTCGTCAAATTAACAGACGAGGCAATTGGGTTCGTTTGTTCATCATTAAGGTAAAAGTCATCATTAGTGGTTATAATGCACTGATTGTTAGTGAACGCAGGATTGTCATCATTACACTGCGTGTCACATGTCCTATCGGTAAAGATGTTTAAATCGGTAGTTTCGTTCGTAATACCTCGCGATACACTATTCACAGTCTTTCGCGGCATTTTTACAGTAGTCACAATTATTCAAAAACAATAAGCACAAATGCAAAAGTAACACACAAATACAATAGAGCAACGAATTGCCGTTGACCTGTAGAAAGAGAGTCACAAGTTAATAAAAGCGTTGCGCCAAATCCTAATTATATCTAAGCAAATAAGAGCAGATATCTGACTGTCGCTCAAAAGACTCTCAACGAAATACGATCCTGGACTGGGTGTCGCCAAGTGTAACCTTCCCGCAAAATTTTAAAAGAAATGTAATGACAATACTTGATACAAATGGGAGCCGAGTGTAACCTCCCCACAAAATTTTTAAAGAAAGGACGATACTAATTAGAAATGCTGATGGACATTGCTCTAGGCGTAACCTGCCCACAATGAAATGTACCGACAATGGCAACAAAAATGTGAAATTCGCAATCTGACTCAAATATAAATCCTTCAAAAAATTAAAGTCCATTCAGTGACAAGAAAATTCAATTAAACCGAAATATCGGTCTTTGGCCCTGTGTAAAACAATCAGAATTAAAGTCTTACCTCAGAATAAATGGATGTCACATATCTGCTCTTGTTGTTGCGCACCGCTTGGAGGAACTGCATTGCAAATAATAATATTCTCTTTTTTTGTGATTTTAGTGGAATTTTTCTTCAAAAGAAGTGGAATGAAATGGGAAGTGCAACGAGATCTTTAGTTCAATAAAAAATTAATTTTTTGAAAAAATGCTTTTGAAATAAAAATTATTATTGGGGAACTTGTTGGAGAATAATTACAATTTTTCATTATCTAATAATTATATTAATTAACAGTATACCTTATTCACCATCTTGACCAGTGTTGCCGACCGCCTACATCATACAACCGCACTGGGCTGTTACTACTGACCGACCGCTCTGCATGACGACTATTAGCGTACTGCTCTCAACTAGACAGAGCTACAGACTCGCAACGACTGAACTGACAGACTCGCAACGACAGACTGACCGACTCGCAACACTCGCGCGGTCAAGCGCATACTCTCTGGTCACAGATGCTACAATGCCTCGCCATCGCTGCTGCGTTACATACGTGTTTCAACGTGGAGGTCCATTATCCATAAACCACATGTTTCTTCTTCTTAATCATATGTTATACGAGGTGCATTCAAGTTCTAAGGCCTCCGAGTTTTTTTTCTCCGGACTGGAAAGAGATAGAAACATGCGCATTGTTTTAAAATTAGGCCGCGTTCATTGTCAATACGTCCCAGAGATGGCAGCACCGTACGGCAGATGGAATTTTACCGCCAGCGGCGAGAATGAGAACTGTTTTAAATACTTAAAATGGCGACGTTTTCCTTACTTGAACAGCGTGCAATCATTCGTTTTCTGAATTTGCGTGGTGTGAAACCACTTGAAATTCATCGACAGTTGAAGGAGACATGTGGTGATGGAGTTATGGATGTGTCGAAAGTGCGTTCGTAGGTGCGACAGTTTAATGAAGGCAGAACATCGTGTGACATCAAACCAAAACAACCTCGAGCTTGCACAAGCCGGTCTGATGACATGATCGAGAAAATGGAGAGAATTGTTTTCGGGGATCGCCGAATGACTGTTGAACAGATCGCGTCCAGAGTTGGCATTTCTGTGGGTTCTGTGCACACAATCCTGCATGACGACCTGAAAATGCGAAAAGTGTCATCCAGGTGGGTGCCACGAATGCTGACGGACGACCACATGGCTACCCATGTGGCATGTTGCCAAGCAATGTTGACGCACAACGACAGCATGAATGGGACTTTCTTTTCGTCAGTTGTGACAATGGATGAGACGTGGATCCCATTTTTCAATCCAGAAACAAAGCGCCTGTCAGCTCAATGGAAGCACACAGATTCACCGCCACCAAAAAAATTTCGGGTAACTGCCAGTGCTGAAAAAATGATGGTGTCCATGTTCTGGGACAGCGAGGGCGTAATCCTTACCCATTGCGTTCCAAAGGGCACTACGGTAACAGGTGCATCCTACGAAAATGTTTTGAAGAACAAATTCCTTCCTTCACTGCAACAAAAACGTCTGGGAAGGGCTGCGTGTGTGCTGTTTCACCACACATCGAGCTAACGTTACGCAACAGTTTCTTCATGATAACAACTTTGAAGTGATTCCTCATGCTCCCTACTCACCTGACCTGGCTCCTAGTGACTTTTGGCTTTTTCCAACAATGAAAGACACTCTCCGTGGCCGCACATTCACCAGCCGTGCTACTATTGCCGCAGCGATTTTCCAGTGTTCAAAACAGACTCCTAAAGAAGCCTTCGCCGCTGCCATGAAATCATGGTGTCAGCGTTGTGAAAAATGTGTACGTCTGCAGGGCGATTACGTCGAGAAGTAACGCCAGTTTCATCGGGTGAGTAGTTAATTAGAAAAAAAATCGGAGGCCTTAGAACTTGAATGCACCTCCTATTACAACAATACTCTGAAATGTATCAGGTTCATATCTAGTATACACGAATAAGGAGTGCTAAATTCCTCAACATGTAGAGAGATCATGTGTAATTGGATGGGTGATGTGGGTAAGATTGCCATGGAACAGTCTTCACAAAACAGCAGTTTCATTACTGGAATAAAAATACCAATCTATATCACTATCAAAGGTCAGCACTAGTTTGTAACACAAGTTATAGTCTTTGTGAAAGCAAAATATCGTTAAGCATTGATTACGTGCAACACAGCTAGTTGTGTTCTTTCACTAGACATTCAGTGTATTGGGTATAGCACCCTCCTGCTTCTGGTCAGCTCCTAATTAAATAGGACACAATGTTGCAGGGAGGGTGGGTTAAAAACAAAAGAAGAGTTATGAGGTGGTTAGATAGAGGCCATATAGAATTTGGCTCAGGAACCTTAAACAACAGGCTCATGAATGAGAAGGTCAGTTCGAAATAGTGGGCAGAGTGCTGCATCTTTGAATTTATGACTTTATCTTATGAATGTGAGAATACTTTGTGGCCTCCAGTCACACAAGGGGGGATGGCAAATCGTAATAAAATCTTACCGAATTTATAAAGTGTTTTGATTAAGGAACGTAGTTTATACACCTCTTCTCTGCTTATGGCTATTTCCTATTCTAAGAAACAGAATTTGTGTCATGTAATATAGTCTGTGTAACAGGGTTCACGATATGTCTACATATATACAATCCTCGTAAAGTAATAGAGGCAGTGGTTTGTCAGTGATACAGAAATAGGGAACCATTCTGCAATGTCACTGGCTGATAGAATCATGAGATCTACACGATGAGATAATTTGTTGACTTGACAATTCGTCGGGAGCATTGGTTTGGACCTTAAGTAACTGAGTAAAATGTGTTGCAGTTACAAGAAATCTAATAAAAAACGAAAATCGATGGAAAATGCATAAAAGTGAAGGAAATATGAGAACAAATATGAACAGATGAGGGTACTTACATGCTCGCCTGGGTGTATGAAAATCATTCCATTCTTCCACTAGTGGCACTGACAACTGATGTTGCATACTACATGTGTTCTATGGCTCTTACGTCCTGCAGAATACCTATTATTCCACACAGGCTATGCACTGCAAGTCATAAAAATTAAAGAAGCAATGTTCAGTGATTTGGGGGTCAGGATGACTACCACCTAGGACACCAAACCAGCACTCACATACCTGGGTGCAGTATGCATTACCACTATGAGGAATCAATGCTCAGGGTATCTTCAAAAACAAAGCACCGAGACATCTGTTTCACTGTCATTGTGGAAGATGAGATTAAATGTAGAGACAACTGTTTGGAGACGCCCCACAATGCCACAGACTCTTCCAGTTTCCATATATTGAGATGTGTTTTATATTTTTCACAATAAGGAAGGTCACCTCTATCTTTTATTTCAACCATTCTTTGTGTTGGTGAGGACTGCTTAGTTTACCTTATGAAATATTCATCTTTCTGTGAAAAATGTATAGATGTCTACTCAGCTGTAGTCATACACTGCTTTAATGTGTTACAGAAGCAAAAGAAAAAAAAATTTCAACTTACTTACTAAACAACAAGACAAGAATCCTCTGTTGTGATTGATAGTCTATGAAATATGTTCTTCCTCCAGTACAGTTGACAAAAACATAAACACAGCTCTGTGGAAGTGACTTCAATCACTGGGTGCTGCTTCAGTGGACCAGTACAACTATATTTAATGTGGCCAGGACATGTGATTAATGTCAATATGCAGATTATATTTGTTTCTGATATATTAGAAGAGAGACACATGGTAAAATCTTATTTAGTCCTCTACCAGGTGACTTTAGTGAAGTTTTTGTAGTTCAAGTCTTTACTCTGTTGGATGTTATGGAAAAACAAGAGAAACACTATGCTGTCAACAACGACTCTGACATCATTACACTGTTGTATTTCTAATGCAGTATCACAGGACTACGATGAAGGAGATTAGGACATGTACATGAAGATATTTATAGACTGTCATTCAGTATTGATGAATTGTAGGTGTTGTGCTTATGAATTTCTTTGTACAGTCTGTGTATATTCTGCATGGTTGTGAATTTCTTACATTAAATTAGTATGCTATTTTTCGTGATAGCTTTATACCCAGTCAGTGACAGATGAAGGACTAGACAGCCTTTTAACTATGGAAGAGTGCCCTTGGAATATGATGGGATTTTAAGAGAACGAGGATGGGTCTGTAACTTGGCTGAGGCTATCAGTTGTACCTGCTACAGGAAACGCTGGCTGTACTGTAAGTATGTACACAACATAAGTGAAAGATGTGAGGGCTTTTTAATATTTATTACACTCTTTACTCTTGACAAATATGTAATAGCGACGATGTGGAGGGAGGAGGTGGGGGGGGGGTGTGGGGAGGAGCGAGGGTTGCTACTTGGCAGTGTGAAATAATACCCAGCAGGTGTGAGAGTGGACATACCATAATTTTCGGACACTATACACCTATAAATGATAATCACGTAACTTGTCAGAAATGTTGCGCTGGTGGAATTTAACGTTGCTGTGATCAGTGTTCTGGCATCTGTAGAGAAAATGACTATGTGCATTTGTAAGGTAGGTAACGATTTTGATGATTTTATGAGGAAAGTTACGTCCAGTGATATGGAGGATACAGATATTGATATTTTAATGTTAGACTCGTCTCAGAGCTGCAGGCATCAGGAGGAGGTATTCCCGATATTTCACTCATTGCTGAATTTCACCAGACTGAGGCTGCAATTGTATTATTTGATCGTACTTTTTAATTACTGTGATAAATACGCGGCTGGTTTCCTAGGACGACTCTGGCTCCCATCTGTGTGCATGGAGGAGGTAGATAGTGACCGGAACAAATGGCATTTCCGGCTTAAAGTGCATGCTGCCAGTAGGCCTCACGAATCGGTCAGATGGGATACAACTATATCGGCCTCTAGGTGGGTGAACAGCGAACTAGTACTCAGTATGTGTTGGGTAGCGTTTGTGATCACGTGTGTTGCGTGTGTTCGATTTTTACATGGATATTTCAAAAGATTCAATATGGCGAGTATTTGCGCTGGAGGTATTGATAATATCCGAATTCCTACCACTCCAGTCATCCCTTGGTGACCTCCATGGCTGGGGTGGTACGCTGGTAGACACGCACGTCCATGTCTGTGACTGCCTTGATGGCAGCCGTTTTCTCCGGCCTCTGAGTGTTGGTGCTGGTGGTGCAGACCTGTAGTAACTGGGAATTCATACCGAAATTTGAAACTCTAACTATCGTTTTATACAGCACCGATTCCAATCGATTGGTCAGTTTATTGTTTCAAAAAGTGGTAATAGCAACCCCTCCACGTATTGTTTAGCATGTAGTTGATCTGAAATTTGAAATTTTCAGCTACTTCCAACATAACGGACATCCTAACAAACCATGTAACTGTGTTACTATCCAGCAATAAGAGGCAAGGAAAGAAGAAAAATGCAGAAGGGTTTGGAAACCAGATAGTTGCAGTATTAAATCCTGCCAAATATACCAGTCCTATTATCCACCAATAGGATGCAAGAAGAAACTGACCCGCACAAATTTATCGATTTAATTAATTAGTCAATCAATCTGATGGAGTGATGGAACATTTCGAAAACATCCTCCTCAGTCCAGGGGTTTCGGGGGCCTGGGGATTTCCCAGGTATCTGCTGCTTTGTTCAGGACAAGGTAGGGGTTAGTGTGGCACATGACATACGCTACCCATTTTTTCTTGAAATTTTTTGTTGCATAGCAGTGGAAGCGTGAGAACAATAAGATGCAGTGATTTCGAGTGCCACGTCTGCAAAAGGTGGTCTACACAAACAGGAAGTAACTACCTGAGACAGAGAGAGGGAGAGAGTAAGCCTGGTATCAAACTTCAAAGGAAGCCTACATATTGTACCACATATTCCTTGATGGATCAAGTTTTGCGGGCAACCGAGAATTCCCTTAGAGTGCTCGGGATTCAAAGCATTGCTGTTAGACCTGTGCATGTGGTGCAGTGCGGCCCTCGCGTGAATATACTATGGGCGCCACTCTAAGTCGAGCTGGTGGCCCAAGTTCCTCCAGTGCGTGGTTCTGCGCACGGTATGTGTTTTTTCTTCCACGACTTGCAAAAAATGCCATTGTAAGCTGTATGTGAGGCATACATGATCCTGAAACGTTGTTGTAATACTTCTGTTTTGCAAGATATGCTGTAAGGGTTACGATAGTGTGGCATGTGTGGCAAGAGTGTCTCATTATTTCCAGAAGGGGGTGGGGAACTGGGGGACTAAGGGATCAAATCCCAATTCAGGCAGTATTCTAACATGAAGAATTTTGACAAAGCCTATGATATCATAAGAGTGGACGACTGATTTTCCACCAAATTTTGATAAATTTAACTAATTAGTCAATTAATTTTATATCAGAAGTGGTGCAGGTTTTCTAGGAGGGAGGAGGAGGGGTAGGTTCCTATGTCCTGTTACATCGACAGCACAGCGACGTTTCACTCAAAATTTTCCTGCTAGAAGTAGGGAGGAGGGAGTAAGGGGATGGGGGCGACTGATGTCCTCTGATGGTGGCATTGTGCACTACCTCACTCGATCCCTGCATGATTAGGTGAGCACACAAGTAGCTTTTTCCACCAATTTCGAGAAAACTTTCCAACAGGTTAACATACATAATTTCCAAAAGTAACTTAATAGAAACCTATGTTTTCTCACACCAACAGCTTAGTACAAACTGAGCGATTTTCCCATTAATTTTTTTCTGGAAGGAAAGGGGAGGAAGGAAGGGCAGGGGATTTCCTAGAGAGGAGAGGGAGAATGGGAAAATCGCTTAGAATTGAACAATAATTTAAGGGGAACAATAGGTTAAGAGGGAAGGGGGAGGGGGTGACATGGAACAGGACAATAGGTTAAGGAAAGGGGGGAGCATGAGGGTGAGTGATATGGAAAGCCATATAACAGAACAACAGGAGAAGGACCTGTCAACCAAGAGAGAACAACAGGTTAAGAGCTGACATGGACCAGAAAAACAGGTTAATGATCATCATTGCCCCTAATGTAGGCAACCTGCACTAACGAAACTCCCCAGAGCGATCTTTATCCCATTACTGGTGTTTATTAAATTTAATTCCGTGATGGAATGTAATAAAATAAGTTTGAAACGACAGATAATGTTGTTGCTGGTTTCTGCAAAGCAAACGCAAGAGTGTGTTATGTCTACTATCGCTAGTGCATGACTACCAGGATCAGCTTTCTGCTTCCTCGTCGACAGAGTGAGAAAGCTGAATGTGTTTCTGGCATGAGTTGGCGACTGCACTTCAAGGTATGAATAAAGTTTTCAGGAAGTTGGATAGAATCTCTGTCTGCGGTAAAGGGGTGTGAATAGGGCATCATTGTTGCTATGAATCTGAGTTACCGGAAACACACACACAGGATTAAAATTATTTAAATAAAAACTTTTTAATATAACACATTTTTCAACTCGAGTAAACAGCACAAAATAATTGCTCCTAGCCCCATGCAGATTCCTAATTCCATACAGATAGTACCGAAAACTTGGCCTTGAAATTTTTAATAGCAATGACAATACCTGTAAAATTTGAAATGATACATGGGTTGCATGCCGAATACAATTAATGCATGAAAAGTTCACCGAAATCCCTAACAGTTTTATTGCACTATAAATGATATGAAGTGTGGTCGATATTTCTCAACGAAACCTAACCTCTACACTCCTTACTGTTATCTGTTGCACACACCCCATGTTTGTTGTATTGAATTTTATGGGTATTGTCACATCTATTAAAATTTCAATAGAAAAAAAATTTTAGGACTGTCTGTATGGGGTTAGCAATCTGTATGGGATTAGGAGAAGTTATTTTATACTTTTTAGTCCATTTTAAAAACGTGTTGTAGTAAAAAGTTTTTTGTTTAAATAATAATTTCCTGCTTTTTAAGTCTTGTGTGTGCAAGATTTTTAAATCTTTTTCAAACATTTTGATGAGATTACAGTAGAGACATGTGGTGAATGTCAGGTTTATTTCAGTTTCCCTTGGCTTTTTACAAATGGGGTAAACAGTAAAAAATAATTTCTCCTAGCCCCATACACATTCCCAATCCCATACCGACAGACCTGAAAATTAGACCTGAAAATTGATTCCTCCTACATGTATCACGCGACTGCGTTTAAAATCCTTCGCTTAGTAAAAAATGGAAGACTCCGTTTCAAAGACCTGTCGACGAGCAGGTCATTAGCGACGAGGATTTGAGTTGTTGGTTTGATCCACCGTCCTCCTGAATGCTAATTCACTGTCTTACTAGTGCAGTAAATGCGAACTATACCGAAGAGGAACTGAATAAAGATATTCCATGGACTTTGAAAACGCTCCATACATTTTATTTTGTGATATGTTGAAAGATAATTCATCCATTTTCGTTCTGATAGTGGCACCCATCTTGAAATTTATTAGACTTATAGAACTGCTTCGAAGGAACAAGCACATTTACGTGGATTACTCTATACCGTAAGTCATTCCTTTTTAGCTCACAGAAATGTTTATCAAACAGCGGAATCTACTCTACAGCATCAGATAAGGATTAATATTATTAAATGTAGCTCCTCCTGAGAATCGGTGAAAGAAATACAGTAGATGAATGGATTGATTTCAGAGATGAAACAACGAAGGTAGCAGAAGAATTAGGCAAAAAATAAATAAATAAATAAATAAATAAAATACAGACGCCTAAAGATAGTGACTAACACGTTGAAGCGCCAAAGAAGTTGGTATAGGCATTCTTATTCAAACACAGAGATATGTAAGCAAACGGAATACGGCGCGTGGCCGAGCAATTCTAGGCGCTACAGTCTGGAACCGCGCGACCGCTGCGGTCGCAGGTTCGAATCCTGGCTTGGGCATGGATGTGTGTGATTTACTTAGGTTAGTTAGGTTCTAAGTACTAGGTTCTAAGTACTAGGAGATTAATGACTTCAGATGTTTAGTCCCATGGTGCTCAGAGCCATTTGAACCATTTTTTGGAATACGGCGCTGCGGTCGGCAATGCCTATATAAGACAACAAGTGTCTGGCGCAGTTGTTAAATCGGTTACTGCTCCTACAATGGCAAGTTATCAAGATTTAAGTGAGTTTGAAAGTGGTGTTACAATCAGCGCAAGAGTGATGGGACACAGAATCTCCGAGGTAGCGATGAAGTAGGGATTTTCCCGAACGACCATTCCATGAGTGTACCGTGAATATCAGAAATTCGGTGAAACAGCAAATCTCCGACATCGCTGCGGCCGGAAAAAGATCCTGTAATAACGGGACAAAGGACGACTGAAAAGAATCGTTCAACTTGACAAAAGTGCAACCCTTCCGCAGACTGCTGCAGATTTCAATGCTGGGCCATCAACAAGTGTGAGCTTGAGAATCATTCAATGTAACATCACCGATATGGAGCTTCGGAGCCGAATGCCCACTCGTGTACCCTTGATGACTGCACGACACAAAGCCCTACGCCTCGCTTGGTCCCGTCAACTCCGACATTGGACTGTTGATAACTAGAAAAATGTTGCCTGGTTGGATGACTACCGTTTAAAATATTATCGAGCGGATGGACATTTACGGGTATGGAGACAACCTCATGAATCCATGGACCCCGCGTATCAGCAAGGGACTGTTGAAGCTGGTGGAGGCTCTGTAATGCTGTGGGGCGTGTGCAGTTGGCGTGATATGGGACCCCTGATATGTCTAGATGCGGGTCTGATAGCTGACACGTATGTAAGCATCCTGTATTATCACCTACACCAGTTCATGTCCATTGTGCAATTGGCAATTCCAGCAGTGCAATGTGACACCACACATCTCCAGAACTGCTACAGAGTGGCTCCAGGAACACTCTTCTGAGTTTAAAGATTTCCGCTGGCTACCAAACTATCCAGACATGAACATTATTGAGCATATCTGGGATGCCTTGCAACGTGCTGTTCAGAAGAGATCGCCACCCTCCTTGTTCTCTCACGGATTTATGGAGTGCTCTGCAGGATTCATGGTGCCAGTTTCCTCCAGACACTATTCGAGTCCATGCCACGTCGTATAGTGGCACTTCTGAGTGCTAGCGGAGGCTCTGCACGATATTAGACAGGTGTAACAGTCTCTTTGGTTCTTCAGTGTAGAAGGTGTGAAATGGCATAGTGACGAGAAAGAAATAGCTATAGGAGGAATGCAAGGCTGTAGAAGCATGTATGAACGTAGGAAACACATATGCTACCTGTGGGAAAATCAGGGAAGTCCTTGGAAAGAAGAGAAGCAATTCTGGGAATACCAATAAATTCATTGTCAACCCTGCACTAAGCAGGTGCTTACAGGTGGAAGGAATATGTACGACTATTAGGACTATATAAAGAAAAAAAGGCTTTAACACAATATCATGGAAGTGTAAGAGGAACTGGATGAAGGTTAGACGGGAGATGCAATACTAAATGAAGAATCCGAAAAGCAGTAAATGACAAAAGTCAAAAAACAGCTCTTTGAAATGAATACATGACAGGACCGTTTTGCAGGAAAGCGAGTTTTATGAAACTGTGAAATATTGTGAGATTTCAAGAAGGCTGTAATACCCCCCACAGCCAATGAGTCAGCTGCTAACAGGTGTATTAACGAACCAACAGTTCAATAAATCGTGACTGAAAACTATGAACACTACCGTATACTCCTACCGCTGTCAGTTGTTCTGTCGCATGAAGTAGGGCTACCACCACCACCACCACCACCACCACCAGTCCAGTCCGTAATGACGTGGAATGTGAAGAAGGAAGTGTACCAGTTTGCTTGTTAAATACACTGGCTAAGGTCCGTGAAAGGCTTCTGTGTAACAGTCTTCAGGCTCACAGGGAACTCGATGACCTTAGTCGACACTAATTTCACTTTGGACGACGCAATTAAGCGGTCTTTCCAAATTGTGAAACGGACACCACAGGAGTATGCAGTTGAGATTATTATAGACATTGCTGGCACCTTTGATAATCTTTGGCTCTAAGGAATCTTTGCACGATTTAGAGAACTACAGACATCTGGATCCCTGTTCAATAGTTTCCGAGACTATTGTAGAAACAGAGTGGTAGAGTGGCAAGAGGACAACACACAACTAAGTTGTCAAAATAGTACCAAAGGATGTTCACAAGGCTCTATCTGCGGACCTATCTTCTCGGCTATCACAAATGAACCTCTCTTGATTTTAATGAAGGGAGATGAAAGTTCCGACCTGATCGTTTTGTACGCTGACGACCTTTTAATTGTAGTATCAGCTAACACAAGAGAAATGTTGTAAAATATTGTACACACAATACAACAGTGGCGTAACCAAAACAAATTATCCATAGGAGCACCAGTAGTGCTCAAAGCATCACTAAAAAGACACTCAGCAACTACGTTCAACAATAGAAATATAAAAACTACCTTAGGGTACGCACTGACGAACGACTTAGCTTCAACGAACCTATACGAGCAGTTACGAACAAAGCCGAAAGTCTGCTTCACAAACTAGCGACATTAAATTTAACAATAGGCTTCCGCGGCCATTGTCACATTCAATAAAATTTTTCTGGGGTTGTGACCGCATTGTCAATACATATAAAACTACCGACGTTTCGGTCCCTGTTGCAAGGTACCTTCTTCAGGGTGTTCTTGTTTACCCACCCTAAGGAAGGTACCTTGCAACAGAGATCGAAAGCCGGCCGGGGTGGACGAGCGGTTTTAGGCGCTTTAGTCTGGAACCGTGCGACCGCTGCGGTCGCAGGTTCGAATCCTGCCTCGGGCATGGATGTGTGGTGTCCTTAGGTTAGTTAGGTTCAAGTAGTTCTAAGTTTTAGGGGACTGATGACCTCAGCTGGTAGGTCCCATAGTGCTCAGAGCCATTTGAACTAGGGACCGAAACGTCACTAGTTTTATATATATTGACAATGCGGTCACAAACTCCGAAAAAATTTATTGAATAGCGACATTAAATTCGGCACAATAGAGACTACCACTTACATATGTAAGAACGTACCACTGCGCACTTTTTGAGTCGATACTGAGCTTTACAGTTAGCACATCGGCGCATAGACTCGCTCTCGTTACGAAGCGGACCACTGTTAAGAGCAGAGGAGTGTGCTACTTAGAATACCTGGGACGTTCAGCACGACGTCAGTCGATTCACTGTATGTGTTGTCTGGAATATACTGGTCGGTATAATCATCAGACATCGGACTGCTACATACTGGCTGATTATGGGTATACTCGAGAGAGTGTTGCAGATCACTGATCACCCTATAAAAGATAGGTGCAAATTAAAAAATTAGTGTATAGGCACTTGGTAAAAAGAGTGGGACGAGAATGATAAGAGTCGTCGAGTCTGTTCATTTTCCCCCTAACATCCGGGAGCGGTTACGGTTGCGCCATGTGAATCCTGGGCGAGGGACAGGTTTCCCAGAACACTGGACACTTCCTTTTGAAATGCATTAGATACAGGCACTTACATAGCAATATACAACACATAACAGAAAATAAACTACACGATGCACTGAGGGATCCAGATACATGGTCAATACAGAAGGCGCAGAAGACAACGCCAGGATGACTAGATGGTTGGATTGGCTCCAATACTGACGATGAAATGAGTGGTCGTGTCAACACTGACATAACACAGACATACAAAACGTAAAACATATTTCTCCTGGTCCAGCTAAATTCCCTCTTCCGAGATGACGCGGCCAAGAATTTTACTTTTTTCACAGGAAATGTACATTTAAGTAATATTAGAGACATTCTCCCTTACCGTAATTTGTTACAAACCTCCCCCAGTGTGTTATCATGATCTTCCTAACTTTCCCCAATGATCAAACTATCATCAACAAAACCGCACAAACTACATACCGTTCCGTGAAACACTTCCACCAACAACTCGAACAATACTAAAACCAGTCACTGAGGAACAACTAGGACGAATTACATGTCAACACACATGGAGAAGCCAAAAGTGGTCGGCGACCAAATACACGTCGTCCGATAAGATGACCGACTGAATGACCAACCAAGGTCGTCCCCACTCAAGTCATGCGTGTCAGCAACTGTCAGGCGAGTCATGGCTGTCTGGCCCTCACTGCTGCTCCTTCCCAAATCCCTTGATGTCCGTTTGCAACTCAGACGCAGACGACCCGACACAGACGACCCGGAGACACTGGCTCGGACCCAGCCATGCAGAGGGAACACTTGCCCATTCGCCATCCGACATCTCTGCACAAGGAAGGAACCGAGGCAAGACCCACAAGATGACCAACTGAAGGGGTCCAGAAGCGGTCAGAAGGACAAATACACGTCGCCCGATGAGACGACCGACCGAACGACCAACCAACGGTCGTCCCCACTAAAGTATCCTTCCGTCGGACAGTGCATGTGTGTCGCCAGCTGTCGGCGAGTACTGGCTGTCTAGACCTCCCTGGCGCTCCAACCTGACTGAACTCACCGCACACCACGACCCGGAAATACTAGCGGTCGCTCCAAAGATAGTACGACAGTGCTCTTATCGATAGCTCTGCTTTTGCCACTCACAGGCAGGCAGGCCAGCAACTTAGTGACGCCAGTAAATCAAGTAACAAACGGGACGGCGGTACCGCAAAGACAAGATGTCAAGTAACAAACGACACAAACACGAGTTGCGCACTGCTCAACCCACTATCCATGGATGCATTACTGAGTTGTACTGGCAAAATTTGATTCACAATCTATAGATTTTCAGAGTCTCTATCACTGCTACCTACCTCACAATCACCAATTATGTGTCTCTTAGCTTCAACATATATCATTCCGTCAAATTCTCCATCAAACTCTTCTATACTACTATTATCATCGTCATAGTCACCAAAACTACTCTCAGATACTACGTTCCCATCATCATCAGTATTCAACATTAATACATCAACCAATATTTCCACAAGATCATCTGATCCACTAGTAACAACATCATTACTTCCTAAAAAAACTTTCTGCACTATCCATTATCCTAGTGAGATCAGATTCATCAAAGTCACTGTGTACATCAATTTCTTCTTCACAACCGAAATTCTCGCTCTGATCGTACAAGTTGGTCTCATCACCTAAAGCCACTTCTTCTACTGATAAACGTTTTCTGTCATTATTACTCTCTGTACTTTCCCTCATTACTTCCCAGAACTGTTTATTGAATTGAATCTTTTTCACCTGGTCTGTTTTATGGTTACTTCTCTCAGCTGATGGAGTAATTTTGTCTGCAAGGCACAGATACCTGATTGATATCATGTCTGACCCAATTATGTCCAGCTGGATAGTATCTCGCCCCAAATTGACAGGCTCGACATGAGCTCTATTCCTGTCATCGTGCGGCCTTTCATTATCATTTTGTCTGTTCTCCCCTCCTCTCCCCCCTCCCATGACCTATTTCTGGCGTCAGAATGATGATTCAAATTTCTGTCTCTACCGTTGCCATTAAAATTTCGTTTGCTTTCACGTTGGTGGAACTCGCTGTGATTGTTACCATAATTTCTCCTCCCGTGGCTTCCATCACTGAAGTTCTGATCCCATCCTCCATGCAGTGGACCTCCATAATATTCTGATTAAAATTTGGCCTCTCATTTCTTTCTAAAGCTCTTTCTAGGCTGTCCACGTATTTGAGAAATTGTTCAATAGCTCGTCTGGCCCACAGACCAGTCTCCATTGAAATACTTTCGGTAATCTACGTTTCAGTGCATCGATTTGCGTTAATTCGTCGAATAGCTTATTAAGATGAATTAACTTCCGAAGTCCTTTTCCATAGAATGAATTCATGAATTCATAGTACCATCCCTTTTTCTGTAGATTGGACTGATCAGAAACTCACTTTTAATTCGCCCTTGTTCTGCTTCAGACCAAAATTTGGTTAAGAAACTCTTTTGGAAATAATTAAATGTCATTCCAGGAATGGTTGGTCCACGAAAGTTCTTCCCTGTCAAGCAATATTTTAATAAATTTAATTTTGAAAGCATCAATCATGTCATATGTAAAGTTTTCCATGCAGTGTTGATAAAGTCTGTAGGATGCAGATTTATATCACCAGGGAAGCTTTCTATCGGAATATTCCCCCATGCATCACCACAGCTGTTATTAAATCTGTTTTGCACTACCCCCTCCTGAAGCTCTAAGAATTTATAGCTAAGATTCCACTTGTTGTTATCAACATCTTCTATGCGTCACTAACATGACTGCTAAATGCCGAAATTTATTGTGCTGTGTTAATATTAAAATTCTCTACTTTCTCCTCAAAAAAACCGTTCCGTCTGAACTACTTCTACTCTCAATTGATGTCCGCAGCTCGTGGTCGTGCGGTAGCGTTCTCGCTTCCCACGCCCGGGTTCCCGGGTTCGATTCCCGGCGGGGTCAGGGATTTTCTCTGCCTCGTGATGACTGGGTGTTGTGTGATATCCTTAGATTAGGTAGGGTTAAGTAGTTCTAAGTTCTAGGGGACTGATGACCATAGATGTTAAGTCTCATAGTGCTCAGAGCCATTTGAGCCATTTCTCAATTGATAATTCTCTTGTTTAACAAAAATGGTAATATTCTCTAATTTTTTATCATTTTTCGAAGTCTAAAGTGTCAAATTTGACTCTGCGTCTTCTGATATACCTTCTAGGGTTTTCACGTGAGTACTATGCTGCTTTTGCCAGGCAGGGCCATGGATATCAAATCCCCGCGACCTGCGAACGGTTTGCTGTTATCTGATCTTTTAATTCCGAAATAGTCTGTTTCATCTTCTCGTCGATCTGATTTCCTATATCAGCTTTTAGTTCGCTTTTTGCTGCTTCCATATCACTTTTGAGTTCACTTTTATTTGCCTCCAGTTTGGGTGTTATCTGTTGTCCCATTTGGTGAGTTTTCGATTTTTGTATTTAGGTCCCCGAATATGTTCTTCAGTAATATGAACATGTTTCCATCTGTTTTTATTTGTGGGTTCTTCATGGTTGTACTTGGTCCTAGGATCGGAGTGCTAGTAATAACTCCTACTCCTCCTAACGGGTCGCTAGTATCTACACTTCATGATACCCACTGAAACTCAGTTTGAACACAGAACCTGAATTTCCTGACTAATTTTCCTCAGTTTGTCATTTTGAAAAGTAACACGCAATACTATTTTGAAATATAACACACTGTTTCTGATAAATAATAAAAATGCAGTACAATACAGTACAGCGGCTGAAATCCGAAATCAGATCCCAAAAGCTTTTCTGGTTGGTTCAAATGGCTCTGAGCACTATGGGACTCAACTTCTGAGGTCATTAGCCCCCTAGGACTTAGAACTACTTAAACCTAACTAACGTAAGAACATCACACACATCCATACCCGAGGCAGGATTCGCACCTGCGACCGTAGCGGTCGTGCGGTTCCAGATTGCAGCGGCTAGAACCGCTCGGCCACTCCGGCCGGCTATCGTATTGTCTTAAACCTGGTATAAATTAGACATATTTATGATTATGTTATTAATCACCTGTGAAGCAAATATTTTTGCCAATAATATTTACATTATCTTGCAATGTAATCCTACAAAAGTAAGGATACTTTAGCAAAAGCCTATCCAACTTCACTTTTATGGTTTTAGCTTTTAAATAATTAAGGTTTTCACTTTCCTATTGATTGATCTTTGAATTTTTGTACATAAACTTCCTACATTGACAATTTCACTTGGAGTAGTACATATACAAAGCGTTCAAATTTTACTCTTACTTTAACTTTTGCTACTCCTTTCACTTTAGATAAAAAAATCACTTTTAAACACATGAATGCAAGAATTGTTCATTTAAATCAGGATACTCGGTTTTAGTAGCACGTAGATGAGGACCCTGCGTAGGTTCGTGAGCAGGATTGAAGTTATGGTTTCGAACACGAATTGACGTTTTATGTGATTATTATGGAAGCAACACACAAATTAACTGGTCCATGCCAATATACATTACGTAACTGAATGTATGAAGTCTGTGAAGCAGTGGCGAAGGTTAGTGGCACGCGAAATGGCGGCTGACTGTACTTATGGTTCTTGGTGTGCGAATGCTCTATAAATTCTCTTCTTGGCGTCGGATTTTCAATGTGTTAGAGCCATTCCATTATTCCGTGAATACCAAATAATAGCCAGATGCACATCTGAGGCAAGTCCCTTCTAATGCAGCTTCCAATTGCCTGCCTTAGCACCGTCGAAGTCTACCGTGCTAAGGCTAGCCACAAACTGCTTGCCATTCTCATAAAGGAGCCGTTCATTTCGACCGCCAAACCCACCTTTTACATCGCGCCATGCCACTTCCGTTGCGGAAGGACTTCCCTACAGCGTTTACATATTACAAATACAAGTGTTCTAAGCATGAACCAGCTTTTAACAAACAAACTTCTTTCATAAACATATTCATATGTTAATAATTTAAATTTCAACATATTCTTTTGCTTTTTTCTATATACATTGCAAAACTCTAATTTTCTTGCCATATATCAAGGAGTTCCAACAACACAGAATGCACACTTCACAAATTGCAGATACACAGTTACTTAAAATAAACCTACTGCTAATCTATATAAGTGTCAGAAACTTCAGAAAATCTTCGTTTTGACAATTGTATATTTTCTGAAACAACATAGTTTGTCAGCTCTTGCATCGCAGAACAACAACACAACCTGAACTTCTTCTCTTATCTTTTTGATTTAACATGCAAGACTGCTTATATACTTTCTTGACGATATGTGCTCTTTTGGTCTCAATGTTTATGAAGTAGATGTATCGAAATACAATTAGAAAATTTAATTACAAAATAGTCTGTCAATACAATTTTGAAGTAATCAAATATTCGTTTATAATGAATATAGTCTCAAGTACTGGTTTTCAGGTTTTGAAACGAAAATGACGTGATCAAGTGCGGTTAATAATACTTGACACAAAATTACAGATTTATTATTAACTACTGAATAACTTTCTTTGCTAACATAAATTGGAGAACTTTACAGGTTGCGGAATCAGACTATAAGCTTCACATTTTATAAAAAAACTCAGTTTTTTCTGAATCTCATAAAAGACATTTGTCTACACTGGAAATTTCTAGACAGCGTAGTTACAAAATAATTCCGAGTCTGGCACCTTAAGAACGTGATTCCTTAAGATCCTACATGAATTTAATAACAAATGATGTCGCAAAACAATTTGAATTATTAATTTGTCTTTACATGATAATAATCGAATTTTAGTGATCAATTTGCTTATTACTTGCAAGCTGGAATTTGATGCTAACATTACAATGAAATTTTCAGTTTTTGTTTTCAATAGGTACATAAATATTTTTCCTCAACTGTTATCAATTTGCTGATTCCGAAATGACACATTACTGAATAATTATAGATTCTGGCTAATTACTTTTACCTTGCAGGATAATAAGCTAATTAGTTACATTACATTGTAACATAACGTACTGATTAGCACCTGGTCATAAATGATAAAGTAAAATATGTTTCATTACCTATTGTTTACTGTGTAATGTAGATGGGTGGTATACCGAAATGCTATCTTGGGTGGTATCGAACAGTTCATAATGTCTCCCTCATTACGTCCTATTACAAGTGTCATAGTATGCTGGGCTACAACAGCGGTATGTGGGCTAACGTTATCTTGTTGGAAAACACTGCCTGGAATGTTGTCCATAAATGTTCAGTGTGTCATTAGAGGGCCAACTGCTGCTCGAATTGCCGATGCAGACGCAATACAATGCGCCAGAGCCATACGCCGAACACGATGGCCTTCCCTCTCGGCACTGCCATGTGACCGTCCAGAGCCAGGCTTTCTTGCGACTACACATTCTCGTGAGCACGCTGCCAGCAGTCATGTACTGTGCTTAGATTCCTGCACGTCTTTCTCCAATATTGCAGAAGGAACATCCAGCTTCTCATAGCCGTATTACACGACCTAGTTCAAACTCAGTGAGATGTTGGCAATAGTGTATTCGTCGTGTTAAAGGCATGGTTGACTATCAGCACTCACTACGGCCCTTCTCAAAGGTGACCAACGCTCACGACCGTTACAGTGGTTATGTGAAGCCAACCTGGCTTCCGTCCTTCGAGTGTAGCTGGCGGCACCACTCTTACGTGACTGGCGCGAAATGTGAATAGGGTAATGAGACTTCAATATTCAGTTCAGATGCACACTAACTTCTAAAAAGAAGCAGTAATAAAAAAGGAACTGAAACTGACCTTAAAAAGTTCATGTTCAAAAAATAACTGAATTACGAGTAACTTGTAGCCCCCCAGTCCCTGGACAGATCATAAGTGCATCAATGGTTCAGTTAACAGCATTCTATCAAGGACCACAGTGAATGGTTGGACTTTCTTTATATAATTTGGCTGCTTTTAAGTCTAACAGCCAACCAATCACTCGCCGCATTCGCCCCCAAAATAGCCAACTAAGCAAACGAAAATTCCAATTAAATGCAGGCAGGAATTTGCGTAAAGAGAATTCAGTATATTCGTAGATTAAGATACACAAAAAAAATTGAGTTTGTTTCTTGTTCTTTTCACCGTTACAAGTTTATGAATTTTCAGTACTGAATATTATTACGCCAATGTGAAAACTTAAATAAACTCGCTCTCAGCAAAATCTTGTAACAATTCTATGTCCCATTCACTTAAAATTTAAGTTCTTCAGTTACGAACTGGCAGAATTACAAGTTCCAAAAACTACTCGCTAAGGTCGGCGATGAATTTCCAAAGTTCGGAGTCGTTCCCTGACGAGAAATCTTCAAGGTTCTCAGTTCAAAAATATTTCTAAGTGTTTGCTAATGACACACGAGCGAATGTTATAAGCCCACGTTCAGACACTTAAGAAAATTCTACATATTTGCGAAGTATATTCACTAGTTTACTCGAAAAATATCATTCTATCATGGAAGACGTTATTTGTTGTTATATGGTAATTAGTAGATATAACCATTAACAGTAAACATATTTCTGCTTCCCTAACTACGTTCATTTTACAATACTGCCGCTACATTCAACATAGTAATTAATCTTATCGGTAAAATTCACTATTTTTCCTCATGGAGTCTACATCCCAGACTTTATTTACAAACTGGTACTGTTTATAATAATTTTGTTTTGATTCGCTGATAGACCTCTACGACACCTATCCATAGACATTTATTTTATAAAAACAGGTAAAGGTGTTGATAAGTTATTAACTTTTAAAGGGTATACTGTTCAAAAAATATTTAGCACAAAATAACTGGCTCCTCTACGGTTACCCGGCTGGCATGGTTGATCCTGTTCAGTACAGCACACCGGCCACTAATAGCACGCAAGCCTCACCACAACATCAAGTTCATATACTCATGGGAAGATCTTGTTTTATTTTTTATTTTTTTCATATTATTTAAATTAGTTTGTTATTTTGCTTTATATTTTTTGTTTCGTTTAATTTATGACTTGTTTTATTATTATTTATTTCATAGTTACACAGATCATGAATATACACATGAGATCGTGTACGCAATCAAATGAAAAATAACCATAGATGCTTAACGGAACACGAAGTAACAGCAAACGTAAATACTGTAGTGAACGAAATATTACATATTGTGCGAAATTCGTGATATCGATGTGTGTAAATAGTTTATATTACGTAGGTAAACTTACGATATGACCTTTTTAGACTAATTTTCGGTACGGACAAAAATGTAGAAGGTTGTGCAAAAAGTCACGGGTTCACATGGTTCATGTAAAGTAGTAGGTCCGAAACTTAGAAAATAGTGCGCATCTCTCCGCGTCCACATACTGTTGTTAAAAAAGGTTACCTGTCAAATGGTGTCTAGACGACAAAAGGCTTTCGTCTATCTTAACAGCAGCATGAGACTGTACCTTATTGTACTTCTTAAAAGTAGCCACAAAGTAAAACACAAGAACCATGTGACCAACGACACGATGAAATAGTACGAAATAATGCAAGAAGAAGTGACAAACGGCCATTATAAAATGTGAAAGTAACTTTGTAATGAGTCACGATGCGCGGGAAACAGTCTGCTAGGATAGGCTGGCTCTTCGACATCCCGTGACCTTACGACGAGCAAGAAGAAGCACTCTAATTCATCAGATTGACTAATTCATTAGACCATGTAACTAGGAGGGTTTAACCTGTTGACCAGTTAACTTATGGAACAAAATATGTCCAATTTGTAGGGAACGCTACTGATCTGATTAAATCTAACTTGCCTATCGGCTGAGCGAATGTATCGTTTCGAAATATTTGAAAATTTTCGAAATGACGTTGCAAATGAAATACTGCATCTGAAAGAAAACAAGAAAAAAAGTGGCTGCGTAATGATTCATGCACTACATGAACACTGAACGATTCGCGCAACACATAACAAACTGTTTAAAAGCATACATCTTGTTATTATCTGTTATCTTAAAATTCTTGTCACTGTTTATTTAAAACAAGCAATAATAAAAACTGAAAATTAAGAAACCGCCCGTAGAAAAATGCACATGGTAACTTTGGCGCGGAAGATTTCAACAAACAACCCGAATTAAGTAAGGGTAGTATTGGCTGAAATACGCAGAATAACTTGCGAAACAATGTATGGACGACGAAATGCTATCAACTTTTAAGTCCTGTTCGAAAACTGACGAACTTACTCTGGTTTCCCGAAATTAAATTTTCTACAAGATATCATAATGCACTGACGGAAAAGGTATTGGTTCAAATGGCTCTGAGCACTATGGGACTTAACATCTTCGGTCATCAGTCCCCTAGAACTTAGAACTACTTAAACCTAACTAACCTAAGGACATCACACACATCCATGCCCGAGGCAGGATTCGAACCTGCGACCGTAGCAGTTGCGCGGTTCCGGACTGAGCGCCTAGAACCGCTAGACCACCGCGGCCGGCGGAAAAGGTATTACAGCACCAAGAAGGAGCTGTGCGACATAAACGAAAGCTGGTAGGCGTGTTACAGGTCTGCAACATGATGTCTGTTCCAGTTTCACACCAGTAGCATAAGACTGGCGCTAGTAGCACCGCTATGAGGATGCAAATCAGATTTAGCCTAAATACACGCTGTAGCCGTCGTGAGCGTTTGTTACCTTTGAGACTGGGCGTGGTGAGTCGATGTTAGTCGAGAATGGCTTCAAGTCGACGAAGATGCCATAATCAACACCTCACTGAGTTTGAAAGAGGTCGTGTAGTAGTCCTACCGCAGAAAGACTTGGCAGGAGTATAGGCACAGTACATGACTGCTGGCAGCGGTGGTCACACAGTAAACTGTTACAAATCGATTGCTCGAAGAACACCTCCGAGCGAGGTGCCCTGTAGTTGTCCATTCCACCGACGAAAAACTACCGCCATTAGCGGTTTCAGTGGCGTCAACTGAGAGCTCACTGAAGGGCAGAGTCGAGGTCTGTTGTGTTTTCTCATAAAATCTGGTTCTTCCTCGATGCCAGTGATGGCCATATGTTGGTAAAAGGAGACCAGTTGGGTGCCCGCAACCAACCTGTCTGCGAAGTAGACACAGTGGATGTACACATGGAGTTACGGTCTGGGGTACGATTTCGTATGACAGCAGGGGCACTCTAGTGGCTATCCAACGCACCCTGAGTGCAAAATTGTGCGTAAATATGGTAATTCGACCTGTCGTGTTACCCAGTGATGAATAAATAACATCTTCTACGTATTAACAACGAAACGGTAATCAACTGTAATAACCAGTTTTTTTTAATTTATATCCAAATGCAGCGCTAAAAATGCAACGCATTTCTGCGAAACACATTTTCGTACGTAAAACCCGAGCAATGAAACATTTCTACAATCGCTTCTTGTAATTACCGAAAGAATACATTTTTTATTGTCAACTGTATCAGTTTAAACCAAGTCAGCAAGTGCAATTCGCGCAAAATCGGATTTTAAGCGCATTTTGTGTGGAACGTTAGGCCGCTTATAGTAGCAAAAAAGCTTTCACAAAACAACACGATGAATACTAATTACAATTATTTACCAACAGTGTCACAAAATTTTAGCGATTCGTATTGGTTTGAAGCAGATAAGTGGCTCGCTTAAAAAAAATTCACAGGGAACGCGATTTTTTTGGCATAAAATCCGAATGAAGATAGATTTTTGAAAGATAGTTTTCACTTTTATATTAAGAATACAATTTTTATTTAACTGATTCACTTTAAACCGTTTTCGCGCATTCACTTCACGTAGGAACAAATTTTACTTGCACATTTAGCTCGACTTTAAAACATCGTATCTCGACACGGATAAAGATTATTGAAGCACCGCTTTACGGATTGGGAAGGAGCGCCTGGTCCCCGGCACGAATCCACCCGGCGGACTTGCGTCGAGGTCCGCTGAGCCGGCCAGTCTGCAGATGGTTATTAGGCGGTTTTCGATCTGCCTTGGCGAATGCGGGCTGGTTCCCCGTATTCAGCCTCAGCTACACTACGTCGGCGATTGCTGCGCAAACAAGTGCTCCACGTACGCGTACACCACCATTACCCTACCACTCAAACATATGGGTTACACTCGTCTGGTGTGAGACGATCCCTAGGGTTACACCGGGGACAAACCGCACAATAACCCTGAAAGAGTGGTTCGGTGTGGGGCGGCGAAGGGGTGAAGTGGACTGCGGTAGTTGTCGTGGGGTTCTGGACCACTGCGGCTGCGGCGGAGACGGAACCTCTCCGTCGTTTCTTGGTCCTCGGTTAACATACAATACAATGCAATACAAGATTATTGGATAAAAAATCGTTTTGCCCTTATCCATGTACCTATCTCCGTGCGGAGTTTGCACCGATTCCTACGAGTTTAAGGTACAGAAGTTGCGAGCTTCAAAAACTTCCCATAAAAACGTCTTTTTTGCCCGGATAATCCTAAAGAGGGTGACTGTTTTTGCACGTAAAATTCGAAAGGTGCACGTTCAAATGGTGCCAATAGCTGAGCATTAATTTCAATACAGTTAAAATCTTTTGCAAAAGAAATCAAGCGATTCGCTCAATTTGTCTGATCGCCAGCGCAGGTTCCTCGTTCAAACTTTGCTTAATATGGCTGTACAAATGGCCACTGGCCCGAGTTAAACAAAATACTTTCTACCCCATGTTCCTTGTTCAAATAGGAACCGGGTACCGAAACCCCCCTCCCCCCTACCCTCAAACCGCGATTCTGCTCGCGCGGCCTTTTCATAGATATTTGTTACAGCACTTACTGCTGTTTAAATACTTTGATCCAGTATCACAGACAAACATTCGTTCTTGTCGTATCCTACTAATTTACACAAGCATAATACATGTACAAGCTTGTATACTACGTAGTTACTCACTCGACAAATTATATGAGACGGTGAGGTGGCCTTACCAAGAACTGCTTTGGAGAGTTATCTCCAATCTTAAGGGCTGATCTCAAGACTTCGATGCCTAACGATTTAAGCATATACAGAAATTCCTTGACTACGTTGCTTGTTACAGACTGATTAGATCATTACTGTTGGAAAACCTGCTTAGATGGAAAATTCAAAATGGTATGCCGAAGCAGTTGTTTTATATATCAGTGAGATTCCTTTTCATTAAATCTGAAACTTGTACAAAAAATGTTGTCACCTTCTCAGTTTTCTAACCTCTGCCTTCTAAATCATCAGAATAGCTACTTTTATTTTGCATTTACAAACAACACAAATTTAAGGATGACTTTTTTACTCTGCGTTGGATTGCACACTGCAATCGAATTCACTGATAGAGTACAGGACCGGAGTCGCATTCCTACCTTCCCCAGGTATTGCTCTTATCAAACGAGCTTCCTGTATGCGTCTCCTACCGTTACTCAGGCCAACAGTCTGCCAAACTCTCTATCCCCGTTTTCAAACTTAGTATAATAGCATTAATTGATGTATTAATAGCCCTGTTAAGTAGGAATTAAGATTACAGTGTAGAGTATACCATAAAGACATAGTGGCTGTTCTAATATCGTGAGTAACATCATATCGTGAAACGACAGTATCTTGCACAAGGAATCGACAAGAAACCTCATCATGATTCAAAACTCGGCAATGGGTTTCGTGGTAAAAATAGGCATTGCTCTGTATAACAAATGAAAATACGATGTTGTTAAACATCTCATCTGGGGTCAGGGATTTTCTCTGCCTCGTGATGACTGGGTGTTGTGTGATGTCCTTAGGTTAGTTAGGTTTAAGTGGTTCTAAGTTCTAGGGGACTGATGACCATAGATGTTAAGTCAAATAGTGCTCGGAGTCATTTTTGAACATCTTATCTGCCACTTAAAGAAAGAAAAATTAGGATATGCGGGGTGGTCCATTGATCGTGACCGGGCCAAATATCTCACGAAATAAGCGTCAAACGAAAAACTACAAAAAACGAAACTTGTCTAGCTTGAAGGGGGGAACCAGATGACGCTATGTTTGGCCCGCTAGATGGCGCTGCCACAGGTCAAACGGGTATCAAATGCGTTTTTTTAAATAGGTACCTCCTTTTTATTACATATTCGTGTAGTACGTAAAGATATATGAATGTTTTAGCTGGACCACTTTTTTCGCTTTGTGATAGATGGCGCTGTAATAATCACAAAAGTATGGCTCACAATTTTAGACCACCAGTTAGTAACAGGTAGGTCTTTAAATTAAAATACAGAACTTAGGTACGTTTGAACATTTTATTTCGGTTGTTACAATGCGATACATGTACCTTTGTGAACTTATCGTTTCTGAGAACACATGCTGTTACAGCATGATTACCTGTAAATACCACATTAATGCAATAAATGCTCAAAATGATGTCCGTCAACCTCAATGCATTTGGCAATACGTGTAACGACATTCCTCTAAATAACGAGTAGTTCTCCTTCAGTAATGTTCGCACATGCATTGCCAATGCGCTGACGCATGTTCTCAGGCGTTGTCGGTGGATCACGATAGCAAATATCCTTCAACTTTCCCCACAGAAAGAAAGCCGGGGACGTCAGATCCGGTGAACGTGCGGGCCATGGTGTGGTGCTTCGACGACCAATCCACCTGTCATGGAATACGCTATTCAATACCGCTTCAACCGCACGTGAGCTATGTGCCGGACATCCGTCATGTTGGAAGTACATCGCCATTCTGTCAAGCAGTGAAACATCTTGTAGTAACATAGGTAGAACATTACGTAGGAAATCAGCATACTCGTACATTGCACCATTTAGATTGCCATTGGTAAAATGAGGGCCAATTATCCTTCCTCCCATAATGCCGCACCATACATTAACCCGCCAAGGTCGCTGATGTTCCACTTGTCGCAGCCATCGTAGAATTTCCGTTGCTCAATAGCGCATATTATGCCGATTTACGTTACCACTGTTTGTGAATGACGCTTCGTCGCTAAATAGAACGCGTGCCAAAAATCTGGCATCGTCCCGTAATTTCACATGTGCCCAGTGGCAGAACTGTACACACGTTCAACGTCGTCGCCATGCAATTCCTGGTGCATAGAAATATGGTACGGGTGCTATCTATGTTGATGCAGCATTCTCAACGCCGACGTTTTTGAGATTCCCGATTCTCGCGCAATTTGTCTGCTAGTATTGTGCGGATTAGCCTCGACAGCAGCTAAAACACCTACTTGGGCATCATCATTTGTTGCAGGTCGTGGTTGACGTTTCACATGTGGCTGAACACTTCCTGTTTCGTTAAATAACGTAACTATCCGGCGAACGGGCTGGACACTTGGATGATGTCGTCCATGATACATAGCACTCGCTAGTTGGGCATTTTGATCACAATAGCCATACATCAACACGATATCGACCTTTTCCGCAATTGGTAAACGGTCCATTTTAACACGGGAAATGTTTCACGAAGCAAATACAGTCCACACTGGCGGAATGTTACGTGATACCACGTTTTTGACTATGACAGCGCCGTCTATCACAAAGCGAAGAAAGTGGTCGAACTAAAACATTCATATTTCTTTACGTTCTACACGAATATCTAATAAAAATGGGGGTTCCTACTTAAAAAATGCAGTCGATATCCGTTTGACCTATGGCAGCGCCATCTAGCGGGTCAACCATAGCGTCAACTGGTTTCCCCTTCAAGCTAGACGAATTTCTTTCTTTGTAGTTTTTTCGTTTGATGCTTATTTCGTGAGATATTTGGCCCGATCACTATCAATGGACCACCCTGTATAACGTCCCGTCGACGACTGTGACATTAGAGGCCAAGTACAAGCTCACAGTGGTAAAAGAAAGACGAGTAAATCGACTGAGCCTACCTTTTTCCTCTTTTGAAAATGAAATATATTCTAGCTCTGCTGAAATGATTTAGGAAAACTACAGCAATACTTATAGGGGATCTGAACCCCGCTCTTCCAAGACCACAGTATGTCGTCTCGCTCGATGTTCCCTACATCGTTTTGAAGAAATATTACGTTTTCCCTGTAATAGTCTACGTGCGGTTACCGAGCGAGTTGGGCCAAAGGCTATAGCAGTGGACTGTCAATTGAGAGTCACGAGATTTGAACCCTTGTCTGAAGTTCCACATTTAGATTTTTCCTAGTTTCCCAAAACAGCTTAAGGTAAATTCCGGGATGTTTCTTTTGAAAAGGACAGTGTCGATTATTGTCGCCTTCCTTGTCCAACCGGGGTTGGGTTCGGTCTCTTAATAACTTCGTCATACATGAGATGTTTAAAACTCTAATCATTCTTCCTTACCTGTGCACTTTCGCTTAGTAAGAATAGCTCGTCAGCTGAGCAACGGGCTTGGCGAATAAGGACAGTGTCGATTATTGTCGCCTTCCTTGTCCAACCGGGGTTGGGTTCGGTCTCTTAATAACTTCGTCATACATGAGATGTTTAAAACTCTAATCATTCTTCCTTACCTGTGCACTTTCGCTTAATAAGAATAGCTCGTCAGCTGAGCAACGGGCTTGGCGAATACGCTCGGTGGCAGTTAAGGGTGAACGATCCGGTAATCCCTAAATCGCATAAACACAAAGCTCCTCAATCATTGAACACTAAAGACAATCTTTCCTGGTATATACCTGGGGCGTGCATTGGCATCGTGTAGGTGATGCGATTCTCAGGCTGTGAAATCGCATAAACACAAGGCTCCTCAATCATTGAACACTAAGGACAATCTTTCCTAGTATATGCCTAGGGCGTGCATTGGCATCGTGTAGGTGATGCGATCATCAGGCTGTGAGAGAGAGATTGACTCCAATACTCGTAGCCGATAATTTGCTATGAACGCCAAACAGCTATATTCGTCTGCGAGTGCCTTCAACGCTCTGAGACGCTCATAAATACTCTTTGTACATAGCAGTGTTCACGTTACGCTGATAAATAGCATTGTCTTGTAATGCAATTTTATAGGAATAAGTCTGCGTATTGCCTTCCATTATGTGAGGCAGTCATTAGACGAAATCTTAAATTGAGGCAGTTTGAGTCAGTATTCTGATCAAATAATCTGTTATGTCTGAAAGTATTGTTCAGAGAATATACGAAAGTTCATGAATACTAAGATACGTTCGTTTACCATTTTCAACGATATCCAGAATTTCATAGGAGCAGCAATAAAGTGCCGCTTAGGTCTAAAGAAATTAATGCGACCTAATTTGGTCGGCGGGACTGCACGCCGCCACGACTATAACAAGAGGAATTTTGCTCTCTTGTTTGCAATAACGAAGCCTATAGGACTATCAGTCACTTCTCATTAAGCCACTCTCATCGTATATGGACAGACTCCCGTGGATCTAATGCGAAAAGAGTAACGATGATTTAACGTCCCAGGGTCGTCAGGGGCTGCAGCTTCACTGGAGAGATTTCTACCAGATTCTCTGGCACACAGAACATCGAATAAATGAATTTTACTGTCCTTCTGGAAATGTAGCCACGCACGTGTTAGTACTATCATTCACACTTAATTTCCCCTTGACAAAACGGAATGCAATCTCAGAGATTGAAAGAGAATTTCTTTTATTCAGAAATACAGATATTCAATTTGCGTTCAAGTCAGTTAGCTTCTTACCAAGTAACTTCAATTCAGTTAATAGAAAAATTTTAAACAATCGAACATAATTACCTTATGATAGTTTAAATTGGCGACCGTGGCAGGCCCTTTAATATATCAATTTCAGAAGTTTTTTGTAATGCGACACCGTGTATTGTATCCTAATCCGTGTTTACAAATTTGTGGCGTCGTCTGATGGAGTCTGGGTATCTCCAGGTGTGGTGTTCCAGCCCACTGTACATGAATCTAACCATCCAGAGTTTCGCACATGCAAGCACATCTCAACTACTTTCTTGACGCGTCTGTATCACTTGATAGTTTTATTCTGTAATACAAAGTGGTTATTCGTCTTCTTCTTAACTGTCGCTTGGGCCTTGGAGATCATATGCGTTCTCTACATTCCTCTTACAACGCCCTCTGTTACTGGCTTTTGTAGCCCATTCTCCTGTGCTCAGGTCCACTGACACCGCGTCCTCGTCGATGTCATCCTTCCATCTGGTTCGTGGCCTTCCTCGCTTCCTTCTGCCTCCTATGGATCCACAGAATGCTACTTTATCTGGTGGTTCCTCCTCCATCCTAATGAGATGTACGGCCCACATCAGTCTCCTCCTCTTCATCCTTCGACTAATATCAGCCTGTTGATATAGCTCCTTCACTTCCTGGTTTTCAAGTATTCCCCACTTCTGTGTTTCTGGGTCTCTCTTGGGTCCAAAAATTTTCCTTTCAAAAACTAATAATTTTTGTTCATCTGCTTTTCTTAATGTGAAGCTTCCTGACCCATATAGAGCTACTGGCAGAATTACACTCTGGTACAGCCTAAGTTTGAAACTTCTGGAAATAGCTCTACTGGCTAACGCATCTCGTAGGCCAAAATAAGCTTTATTTGCTGCTGCTATCCTCGCTTTAATTTCAATTTCCATTTTATTCTGTTCCTTGATGATACCTCCCAAATATTTGAAGGTGTCTACTCTTTTAAAAGTGAGATCATCAACTGTCAGTGGACTACCATCATTGGGTGCCTTGCTCACGACCATGTACTCTGTTTTCTTTTCATTAATTTCTAATCCTGCTTTCCTTGCAATGTTTCTGTAGGAAGTTGTCATGAGTTGTAGTTCTTCTTTGTTTGCACTTACTATGACAATATCGTCCACATAAGCAAGACGATGTATTTTAATCCTACCCATCTTTACCTCCAACTGGGTTTACTTTTTGGTGTTCTTTATCTATCTTTTCTAAAACCACATTGAAACGTATTAGAGATAAAACATCTCCTTGTCTAAGGGCTGTTGGAATTTCAAACTCCTTTGACACTCCTGAGTTGGTCTTTACTTTGCAATATGTTTCCTCGAAGCACATCTATACCAGGCATATTAACTTTCCAGGAAATTGAAACTCTTTGAGAATCCTGTTTATTGTGCTCCTGTGTATGCTGTCGTAAGGTTTTTTGAAGTCAACAAATACCATGTGGATGTCAACGTTATGTTCCCATGCTTCCTCAGTTACCTGTCGGATTGTAAATAGGTGATATTTTTCGGAGAGACAGGTCAACTAGTGATCACCTCTTTACACTCCGACAGATAACTGATACAAACGGTAATCAGTACAATTTTGCTTTTCCATATTTAGTAATATCTTCATTTGTAGATGACAGACACATTATTAAACTCTAATTATTCTTCTATTGTTTGTGTGTGCACTTCCGTTTAGTAAGAATAACTAATCCACTGAGCGGTGGTAGTTAATGGTGAACGATCCGGTAATCTCCATAATGCACAAACAGAAAATTCCGTCAATAAACAATAAGCCACTTGGTGGTTGGGACGTATCATTAAGAATACTTACCTAGTATATTATCTGAAGCGTACATTAGCTTTCCATTACTATTCTCTTACTGAGAGGTACAGAGTTTAGCATTTGTTCATGCGACCACAGTAGCGGAGATGTCTGATCACTACACGTCTAGCGTATTTCTGTAACAAACGCAGGACTGGGTAAGTGCTAGATTTGGAAATGTAAGCGAAATCCGGACAGCGCGGCTGCGCCGCCGCCGTCGGTGCGCAGTCTGGTCGCGTAATTCCATTGCAGGGGAGCCCACGGAATCGAAAGCAAATTGAGGCCAGCGAGCAGGCGCCGTTTGTATTCATGGCGCAAACCCAGAAGGTGGCCTCGCAATTAAAATCCGATCTGCTTCAAAACGGCGCGGTGCTACACGCAGCCCTAGTTTTGCAGCTGTTCAACGATTACGTCGTTATCGATAATTCTTTTATAAAGTCATCAATCATTCGACTGCATAACTGGTGTCTATGCAGCAGCTTTAGCAGATATTCTCAATAATTTACGCTTGGTAGTCTTAATTTCCTCGTCTCCTACAACGTTTCTCGTCTGCTCCTCTCTGTCTTGACCGTTAAATTAGTTTTGGATGTTTGGATTGTGTATCTCGAATTTGCCTCCTGTTCTGGTAAGAGTTTCACCATCCTTCATACGCTCATTATTCTCAGTGATAGATTTTCATTTAATTTTTTATCTGTTGAATTTCCCACCACAAACTATAATACCACAATCAGACACTTCTTTCTTCTTGCATAATTTTCTAAGTGAAAACTTTTCCTGTCTTAAACGTCCAACGTGAGGAAGTTTTCAAGGATTTTCCACCAGTATTTCATATTACCAAACATCATTAACTGAAAAATCTTTATTTATACATGATGTCCCCAAAAAAGCACCGACAAGCCTAAGAGGACGATCCCTTACAGCGAAAAAAAACGCATACCTTGAGAGGTATGAGGACCTGTTCCTCTTTATGCTATGAAACCTCTCTTATACTGCAAGAAAGTTGCTATCAATAGTTTGGGAGGAGATAGTATTGATCAAGCCAAGAAAAAGATGTCCAGTATGCATGGGATCAAAAACACATACTTTAAGAGATAAGACCACTCGTTCAGCTTCTCTAGTGTGAAAGAAATCTCTTCTACTCAAGTAGTGCCCATAGTTCTTAAGATATGCGTTTTAAAGCCCATATTTACTAAACATTTTATGATTGTTTTGGTCCATGCTATATTCTTCGAACTTGAAGTAAAAGAGATATATTTAACAGTATCGAAGATGAACAAGTGCTTATAGTTCTTAAAGTATGCATTTTAAAGCCTATGTTTAGTAAGACTGACATTCAGCTGTTTGTTATTCTTAATCACTCAAAACCACACTTGCGCTTCTTATTCAAATAGCGCTCGTACGGAGAATGAATCAAAATCTGTGACTGGCCTAGAGTTTTCTTAGTAGGAACGACATAGCGTGTTACGTGGACTGAGAGTCATCAACAGATGTAAAAGCAGCTTAGGGCTTGCCAGAGGGAAGTGTGATGGAACCCGTGCTGTTCATGTCCTATATTAATGTTTGACAATATCAAAACGAACTTAAGAATTCCGACGACAGATGTAGTAATCTCTCGGGAACCATGTCTTCAAAACCGTATATAGATATTCAGTCTGATCTCCATTCGATTTCAAAGTTGTGAAAGATTTGCAACTTACTTTAAATTTTCATAAAGGTAAAACTGTTACTTCACAATACAAGAAAAGGTGGTATCCTATGACTACAATATCTACGAGTCAGAATGGATGTCAATTAACACGTGAAAATACCTGGGAGTAACAATTTGTAGAGATGTGGAGTGGAACGATCACAAAGGCTAAGTAGTAAGCAGAGCAGGTGGCAGACTTTGGTACGCTGGTGGTCTACAGAAGAGAGTGCTTGCAGAACGCTCGTGCCATAATTTCCATTAAATTACCCAAGTGATTGTGACGGTACTAAACAGCTCTAACAGCGTGTATTGAATGGATACAAAGAAGTGTCACATGGGTGGCAACGGGTTGCTCGACCCATGGGTAATCGGTAGGGAGATAGCGGAAACCTGAACTAGCAGACGCTTGAGGATAAACGAAAACCATGCCGTAAAAGCCTATTTACAAAGTTTCGAGAGCCATCGTCAAGTGAGAAATCGAGGAATATACTAAATCTTCCCACTTATATCTAGCACGGGTATGACGAAGACAGGATTAGTTTAATAACACCACGCACGGAGCCATTTAAGCAATAATTCTTCCCACGCTCCATACTTGAATGGAACGGGAAGAACACCTTAGTAAGTGCTGTAGCGGGAAGTACTCTCTGCCACAAACAAGAGATTTTTAGATATCATGATTTTATTTGACATTTTTCACCTTTAATAAAAAATTCTTATTGTTTGTTCCACGCAATATTTCCTCCGAATTTTCATTGCTTCCATCGAAACGAAAAATATTAGCTTCGAAGTTTATTATTGCGATATGTGTCCCTGGTAATATCATTCTTGCATTTACCGGACTATCATTTCGACAAAGACTATATGATCGGACATAACTGCTCGGTCACTTCAAACGCAAGTCGAAATTTGCTCACATATAGGGCACTCGGGTACTAAGGGCCTGTGCTGTTTTCCGAACTGCAGAGTGTTGCAACCTATTCTAGTGACGTGTGACCACGTCTCTGAATGGAATGAAATGCACCGCAGCCATTTTGATTTGGTTTTGTGTAATATGTGCCTTGTAAGTCAACAGTTACCCCCCACGTTTCCTTTTGTGTTCCCATAACTTTTGATGAATTTAACGTGAAATGAGGTGTTGATTGCTTACTGTACTCCCGTAAATGAGATGTAATTTTAAAGTGCATGTCTTTCGCTATGCGTTAGTTATATAATACGTTTAAATTCGTCGATTATTACGCCTCATTAAAGTTGTTGACATGAAACGTGCTCTTAAGGCGGAACGGGACGGGACATAATGGGGTAGTGTTTGTTTCTGCCCAATAGTTTTTGACGGAAAGTGTGTTTAAATCTACAAATTTCTTTTTCCCTTGCTTTTCCAGATGTTGTGGACTTACATTAGACTGATATACGGCAATGAGATATAAAATCAAAAGGGATTTGCAGCCGTTTTATCTCCCGAAAGGGAGTTTTAAAAGCATCTAAAGAGCTTAACATGCTGGGTTAAATTTCATATTCCTCCAAGTGCTTCATGAAGTGAAGTTGTGCAGCACTACTGAAGATGTTTCCTCTTCCCAATAGGGATGCTAAGCTCGTCCGCCTTTAGTTGGTGTTGCAAACCAGTGACCTACATGCCTACTCCAATTTTCCTACTATTCTTTCTTTCCACTCCATAGTCACACACTAGATCGCAAAATAGTAGTATACGGAGTTATACTAACATTCATTACCGTCACTTACACTCTACATACACTCCTGGAAATTGAAATAAGAACACCGTGAATTCATTGTCCCAGGAAGGGGAAACTTTATTGACACATTCCTGGGGTCAGATACATCACATGATCACACTGACAGAACCACAGGCACATAGACACAGGCAACAGAGCATGCACAATGTCGGCACTAGTACAGTGTATATCCACCTTTCGCAGCAATGCAGGCTGCTATTCTCCCATGGAGACGATCGTAGAGATGCTGGATGTAGTCCTGTGGAACGGCTTGCCATGCCATTTCCACCTGGCGCCTCAGTTGGACCAGCGTTCGTGCTGGACGTGCAGACCGCGTGAGACGACGCTTCATCCAGTCCCAAACATGCTCAAGGGGGGACAGATCCGGAGATCTTGCTGGCCAGGGTAGTTGACTTACACCTTCTAGAGCACGTTGGGTGGCACGGGATACATGCGGACGTGCATTGTCCTGTTGGAACAGCAAGTTCCCTTGCCGGTCTAGGAATGGTAGAACGATGGGTTCGATGACGGTTTGGATGTACCGTGCACTATTCAGTGTCCCCTCGACGATCACCAGTGGTGTACGGCCAGTGTAGGAGATCGCTCCCCACACCATGATGCCGGGTGTTGGCCCTGTGTGCCTCGGTCGTATGCAGCCCTGATTGTGGCGCTCACCTGCACGGCGCCAAACACGCATACGACCATCATTGGCACCAAGGCAGAAGCGACTCTCATCGCTGAAGACGACACGTCTCCATTCGTCCCTCCATTCACGCCTGTCGCGACACCACTGGAGGCGGGCTGCACGATGTTGGGGCGTGAGCGGAAGACGGCCTAACGGTGTGCGGGACCGTAGCCCAGCTTCATGGAGACGGTTGCGAATGGTCCTCGCAGATACTCCAGGAGCAACAGTGTCCCTAATTTGCTGGGAAGTGGCGGTGCGGTCCCCTACGGCACTGCGTAGGATCCTACGGTCTTGGCGTGCATCCGTGCGTCGCTGCGGTCCGGTCCCAGGTCGACGGGCACGTGCACCTTCCGCCGACCACTGGCGACAACATCGATGTACTGTGGAGACATCACGCCCGACGTGTTGAGCAATTCGGCGGTACGTCCACGCGGCCTCCCGCATGCCCACTATACGCCCTCGCTCAAAGTCCGTCAACTGCACATACGGTTCACGTCCACGCTGTCGCGGCATGCTACCAGTGTTAAAGACTGCGATGGAGCTCCGTATGCCACGGCAAACTGGCTGACACTGACGGCGGCGGTGCACAAATGCTGCGCAGCTAGCGCCATTCGACGGCCAACACCGCGGTTCCTGGTGTGTCCGCTGTGCCGTGCGTGTGATCATTGCTTGTACAGCCCTCTCGCAGTGTCCGGAGCAAGTATGGTGGGTCTGACACACCGGTGTCAATGTGTTCTTTTTTCCATTTCCAGGAGTGTATTTAAAAATTGGCAGGTGGAGCAACACATACAACCTGATTTTGATCGAAACTTTGTGTGTGCAATATAACTAGTTCAATAGGTAAAATTATTTTGGGTTGGATTTAAATCTGCTTTCCTATCCGTCGGATGTTACTGGGTAGATTAACTGAACACCATATTAAAATCCTTTATGAGTTAGAGACGAGTCATAAGTCATTATTTCTTCTAATGTAGCTGTCGACACCTCTATCCTTTTCAGACAGTCATGAGCTATTCCCCACATCTGTTGCCCTGTTGGTGCCTAGCAGAATTCGATATCGTAAACTGACGATGAAGAACAAGTGCACTGTCAAAATATGCCCGAGTTGCAGCGACGCCATGTGAAGCAACTCTCGAAATGGAGTTCTTTTGGTGAAAAACCGGAAGGAACTAAAAACAAACGAAGTGCAGGAACAACTAAAAATTCTGCACTGGAAAACTGCACACCTAAAGTTGTGGAAAGTACGCTGAGCCGGAGTACGACAAACAGAGAATCTTCCGACAGAATGACGCACATCTGTCACTTCACATAGAGAAGCAACTGCTAAGAGTGACGACACAAGGCATTTAACCTAGACGATACTGTTAATAGGAATTTTGTGGAAGATGGGAAATTCGATGGAACTGGGTACTTAATGTTCAACAATTTTTTTTAACAAAGTAGCACCAGGAAACACCTCTTACAGGTATAAAAAAATCACCATGTATAACCTAAAGTGTCTTACTTGAAAATCATTTACAACTGTATGTTGTGTCCTTTTTACATTTTTCAGAGAAACGCTTGCATGAAACTTCCTGGCAGATTAAAACTGTGTGCCGGACCGAGACTCGAACTCTGGACCTTTCCCTTTCGCGGGCAAGTGCTCTACAGACTGAGCTACCCAAGCACGACTCACGCCCCGTCCTCACAGCTTTAATTCCGCCAGTACCTCGTCTCCTACCTTCCAAACTTTACAGAAGCTCTCCTGCACGAGAGTAGTCAGAAGGTTCTATCAACTGCTCATTTCCTTGGCCGTGGAGAATTTCGGGAACCACCATGTGAACGTGGTCACCACTGTTAAAATCTGTGATTGCTGTGAACAGTTCCTCGAATGCCTGGACATTGTCCTCTGTGGTCGAAGTTGATGTCGCCGGTGTTACCTCCCGATCAGCATCGCCTGTGCTGCCTTGGTCAAATTGGTGTCACCATTTCAATATGACTGGAGGCGTCAGTGAATTTAGCCCAAATACCGCCTGATTTCATGATGAATCTGCAGTGACTGCAATTTAGACGTGCTGCCCATAAGAATCTTACTGTCCCATGTACCTTTCCACTGCCGTGCCAGTTCGCTCCTATACTGTAATGTATCTGATATCCGATCTGCAGCAGAACTGTGTCTGCAGGAGACCGAAAGCATGTACTGTCTTCTGTACTAGACACAGTGGTCCTAGCGTGAGACATGTGTCAAGGCACGTTTAAATGGACCGCATCTTACTGGCAATATTTGGCTGCAATGGCGTTGCCGTCAATACTGCTACAGTGTCTGCAAATGACGGCAATTTTGCTCTATGGCTGGGCTGTATTGCTTATGTTGCCGGCTATTAGAAGTAGTTACCGAGGTTACCAGTGTTGTCCACCAAGGGTGGAAAACATTTCGTACTAGAGGGATATATCTGTCTCTCCTCTGGCTTTTACTGCACCACTTTCCTAAACCCGAATAAGAATAACAAAGTGACTGACAGCTACAACAACCAGAGACCGAGCTTGGCGGCGCCTTCTGTATCGTTCAACGTTGCCAGTTCGCCCTGTCAACAAGAATTACAACCGGTAACGTGACTGTTGCCATTTGTCTTAACCATATGCTCTCTTCCTTGTGCTGATTCTTTTTCAATATACACAAAAGAATGTCCGCATCTAATAGTGAAAGTGAGCAGCAAAGTGGAAAGACTATTACGATCCCGAAAGGCTAACGGAGGACTGCAGGCTAACAGGAAACCGACAAAAGAATTGAGTACTGAAATGAAAAGCTGTTGCTACAGTTTCCATATCGGGTGTGCGTGTAGCTGCCAACCGACAACGTCGCCCCTTTCCCTCTCTGTCTCTTCTGATTCTGCTCCCAGTCACACGACGGGCATTCACTAAGTAACGTAAAACTTTTTTTCTGAGAGTAGGTTGGTTTTATTCAGGATTGCAAAACACTGTCTCACTCCACACTATATTGGCTGTAAAACCATATTTTTCAACTTAATCTCGCCACCTTACTGGGAGGGTCTGTATGCTCGTATGTTACCGTTCCACTCGTCGACGTCGGAGTCAAAGTTCTGCTGCATCATTCATCAGGTCAAACACATGGAAATCGGAAAGTCTGAGATCAAGACTCTAAGATGGATTAGGAAGAACAGTCCAATGACGTCCAGTGAGATCTCCTCAGGTGTGCAGACTTGCATTTGGGCTTGCGTTGTCCTGGAGGAGGCGAAGTGGTGGATGAGTGTGTCAGACAGAGGCGTCCAGTTGAGCAGCAAGGTGTTTGATTGTGATTCGACTCTCGCTTCGAATGAGAGAGTACGCATTTTCCAACAATGCAGGACAGAGAGCTCAGGATGGCCAGCCTGCATGCTGGAGATCGGACAAGTTTGCACGACCCACATATACTAGAATACACGAAAGGGATCACGAGGAGTATGCGCAGAAGCAAGCGGCGCTGCTTACGTCAGACTGAACCCAACCAGCGCTGAGTGCCATAACACATTATGCTGAAATTTTGTTTACAGTCTAAAACAAGATTGTTTACTTGGAAAGAGACTTTTTATTAGTGACTGGCGAATGAGCACAGAGTTACTTCGCAATTACCAGTGTATTGAGGAATGCTCGTAAACATGCAGTTTCCTTTTCAGTTGGAAATGCTCATTTCTCTTCAGCACATTTTACTAATTCGGATTATGAAAGGGATTTGAAAAGTGAATTGTTGCATATTCCTTCGAAACGCAAGTTGATAAATGATGCTGTTACAACTCTAAATTCTACCATCCTCCAGTGCTGATTTACATGAAGTAATGAGCCTAATAATGAGAGAAATACTTGAGCACAAAACCAAAGCTACCGTAAAGAAATAGATTTTACAGGTAAATACATTACAAACCAATGACGAAATAACTGCTAGACAAAATGTTAACTGTCAAAAGACGGCCACGGTGGCCGAGCGGTTCTAGGCGCTTCAGTTTGGAACCGCGCGACTGCTACGGTCGCAGGTTCGAATCCTGCCTTTGGCATGGATGTGTGTGATGTCCTTAGATTAGTTAGGTTTAAGTAGTTCTAAGTTATAAGGGACTGATGACCTCAGATGTTAAGTCCCACAGTGCTCAGAGCCATTTGAACTATTTTTTGAACTGTGAAAACAAATCCTGCGACAATGTGTGCTTACGCCACCTAATAGAAATAATGGAAGCAGAAGTGAGAGGAAAGGATGCAAATTCACAGGAACATCTCTCTCGATGTAGTGCTGAGTTACTGAAATTAAAACCTGTTCAAAAAGTGATTCAGGGCTCTTTCTGTCAACCGTAATACAGGCGAAATTATATCAGGTAGAATATGCAGAAATGAGGATGAATTTGTTACTTTAAGTATTAAAATACTGGCGGAAACTACAGATTCAACTGTAGAATCGTCATCTTCTGAGAAGCAAGACACTTACTGTCTACAGGAAAGTGAATGTGACAAAATAAAGTTGAAGAGTCTGTTTCGCAGGTGGGAGAAGTTTTTGAGAACAGCACCGAAAAAGAAGGGGAGAATGCTCCAAATTTGAAAGAAAATGTTGAGCTGTTCGGATATTTTGCTTACAAAAGCAAATGTTTCAGGAGGAAACTCGCTTCAGACGACTTCAAGAGCGTCTTTTATGAAGCCAACTGAAATTTTCATAGAAATCGCTTTGAAAAAAGAAAGAGAATTTCAGAAATTCCACGTCATCTTCTTTGATCGTAACCCAAAAGTCTTTGCAAGGTTTAGGTGCATGATTCATGAGAAGTATTCAGGAATGGTGAAGTGTGCTGTAATGTGTTTAGTAAGGTTACGCATTTCAATTAGGATATCAGAATCAAAGCTATTAATGACGAAAAAAAATACGAAGGTACTAAGCGAAACTATAACGAACAAAGATAAAAACTGAAAAAAATAAAGAAAACAGTTTTAACATAACTTTCCAGGGTAATAAAGAAAACCTGTTAATATAGTTAAAGAGATTAAAATGGCATTACGGGACGTTTCTCCACAGTACAGGTCTGTGTAGTCCAATACTGCATGAGGCAAAAAGCAGTGCCCGCCGAGATGGTGAAAGCGGCTGACGTCCGTCAAAGGCTTTGTACAAGCATTTCACTGACCATAGAAAAAAATCTAATATAAGATTTAATAATAACAGCAATAATAATAATTAAAAATACACTAAAACATGAAAAATCTCGATACATTCATACCTGCGTATGTGTGTGTGGTATCGATAGCTACGATTCCATGGTGTAGGTGTAAGTTCATAGGTTGGCACTTCGACACCGACACTGACGACAGCGCCCTCTAGCAGGCGCTGTCCAGATATACGAGCTCCGCTCCAGATTCTACCCATTTGATCAAGAGGAGACGGCCGGGACACTTCGCTTCTGCAAGAGACTTTGCTCTACTTACGACGGGTCTAAGGCTTGCTAATCATTGCAAAGTTATGTAACCATTTATTAACTTGCTTTTGCCTATAGTAAACATCTATAATTCACAATGCAGTACCGAGAGATTTTCACGTTTTCCTGCTCCTACTCACTTCCTACGTTTGGCCTACACCTCTAAAAAACGGTTCAAATGGCTCTCAGAACTATGGGACTTAAAATCTGAGGTCATCAGTCCCTTAGAACTTAGAACTACTTAAACCTAACTAACCTAAGGACACCACACACATCCATGTCCGACGCAGGATTCGAACCTGTGACCGTAACGGTCGCGCGGTTCCAGGCTGTAGAGCCTAGAACCGCTCGGCCACCACGGCCGACCCTACCCTTCAGTTTACAGGAGCAGACCCACGCGCCGCCTTCCAGGCGGGATACAAAAGTGTGTACGCCGTACGCCCATAAGCTTTAGTGCAGTGCGGCGTGTCGAGAAGGCTCACGGTGCCCTCACAGCTTACAGCTCACAGCCCCTGGGCCACCGAGATATACAGGCCCTGCAACGACTTGTAACGTCACACTTGTTGACTTGTTCGCCACCCTTCACGATCTCTCGATTCCGTGCAGAGCCCACGGGAAATCAATATTTACTTGAACAGATGAACACCGAAGGTCTTAATTTTCAAGTGTTCTGTCGAGAATTTTATGCAATAAAACACGCAGTCAAGAACTGTTAAACTCATCCGAAAAAGTTACTCGCTCTCCGCCGAAGACGGCTGCTGGCATTCCTAAGAGCTGTAGTGACACGTGCTGTGATATACACGCCACAGTCTGTCTTTCCCTTGGGCCTCGTCATAGACCGCCTGAGCGCGACTCGTACCGTGTGTTCTAGCATCCGTGGCGAAACCTCTTTCCGATGACGATGGACGCTTCGCACGACGAGTCGCCGGGCTTTTGTTCACTGTCAGGTCTCCGTAGATCCTCTGCAAGTGCCTATGAATATCTGCGATGCTCTCGTTTTCTGCCGAAAGAAACTCAATGACAGTTCTCTGCTTGGGACGTACCTCCTTCACAGGCGCCATTTTGAAGGCTACGTATAGTACCGCTAACTATCGGAATTTCATGAAACTATAGGAGCAGAAGCGAGAATATTCCACGATGTCTTGCAACCGAAATAGGGCGAGAAACAAAACGTGTTGCATTACATATCGAACGCCCGTCACTCTACTCTCACAGACAGCAGTGCTGTTATGTGTCTGAGCGAAAACAATATGGTTTCGCTTTCCATCAAAAGTTCGCTCACTTACGTAAAATCACCTGTTTTGTAGTTGTTTGCTATGAGTGTATTGTGTACTGTAATGGAAAAGTCGACAAACGAAAGAACGATGAAGTTAATAAAAGCCATTCCTCTACGACCAGAGCTACGGGACGTCGAAAGTATTATATCCAAAAGTCGCAATCTGAAACAATCTGTAGACAATCTGTTGCCAATGAGCTCGCAATCCCGCTTAAAAGCAAGATCCCGAAACTCTCCAACGTATGGCAAATGCGATGCAGGAAAATTGAATACGAAGATTGGAAGTGCAGGTGGCTCTTCATCCACAGGGTCTGCATCTGATCACATAGGTTTCATACTATTTTGAGAGGTACCTGTAGGAGGAGTTGATTGTGTAAACTGTGATGTGTGTTAGTGGACAAGAATAAAATGAAAATAACAACTTTCTTCTTATTTCAAATTTCCTTTAATGAATTCTTTCAGTCCTACTAAAGCATTGCAAACTTCTGGTGCCATGAGGCTTATTGATGATTAGTGAACTTCGAACAGGTACATTAAACGTCTGTACGAATCACCAGTAGCTAAAAGCCAAAGGGTGACCTCCAATCGGGATGCAACTGGTACACACTTTCTTATACTATTATGGGTTTCAGCAGTTCTCGGACAAATTGCTTGTACGAGATATTCAAAGTCATATTTCGACTTTGTGGTAAAATTCTAAAGCAGGTATGTATCCAGCATGAGTTTACTAAAAGTTTCCGGAGTATTTCGCTTAGTTAGAAAAGAACTCATCCACAAAGTCTGATTTATGATGTTCTTTCTAACTAGATTCCTTGTGTGATGTAAAAGCAGTAGAGTCGCGTTCATTTCCACTGGCTCGCGTTCGTCCATTTTGTGAAAATAGCGTGACCCCTTTTAAACACTTCTGGCACGGAAATATATTTCCACGAACATTGCCAGGGTATAACGGCCGGCAGTGTTGTAGCACATGAGGCTGCCATTCGTATGGCCGCAGTGTTTCTAGAGGACGTCGGCGGTTTGTATTGCCAGAAAAATTCAGTTTTTACGGCTCATGTAAACGAAACTTAATTTACCTCCTGCAGTCTCCTCGTAACATTGGAAGTGGGCTTTCGTCGATCTTGCGAAAATTATAGAATAAGAGAAATTATTTATGGAAACAATTAAGGATTGTAAGCAGGAATTTATCGTAGCTTGGACATCTGAAGAGCATGAGCAACAAACGAGGGCCAATCTAGGGACGGTTCACACCTCTCTTAATGACTTATTAGCCCAATTGCAAAAAAAACCCTGGATTTTAAGAATTCCAAATAATGTCACTTTATGTTTTGACACACATTTCTATTGACACTGATGACTACATGCATTAATTACGCGTAACTATGTCTCCACTGCACTCATGTCTGCACATCATTTTTATTGATCTGGGAATTCACAGAAATTGCTGATGTAATTAAAACTTTCTCCAGTTACCAAGTGAAAGGTTTCCTCTATTATGCTTTCCTATTATGAAGCAAAATAAAACATTCTCCAGTAGATGTGGAATTTTTCTTCCCCTTACTTTTTATTTGTTTTGTCCACAACTTAAAAAGCGTAGAGTGCCAAACGCTTTCTCCAGTAGGTCTAGGATCTACCTTAATACACATTTTTCGGAAGTGTGAGTGTCACAAATTTCTGAAAATGTGATAGATGTGTAGATTGTGGAGAACAGATTGAACAACACTCTGCGAGTGTCATACTGAAACTAGCGAGTACCCCACTGTTGAAATGTCAATTCCAGCAATGTAACAAAAAAGGATTGTTGCATCGTAAACTGCAGACCTAAAACCAAATGTTATCATATTGTGACGTCAGTAGCATCTATCACATGACCACGGACACTACTTGCAAAATGGCCAACATGAATGTTTCGTTTAGAAAGCGTGCTATCACTGAATCCCTTGTTTAAGAGGGAAAATGTTTGGCCTACATAGAAATCTGTATTGGTACCAGCGATGTTAGGATATCGGTGAGACGTTTCGAAGATATATGTCTAAGACAAGCCTCATACCGTTCCCCCGTCGAACTGCCTCTACGGAGTGCATCAGCGAAGGATTGTGGTTGATTTCATAGAACCTGGACAAACCGCAAACGCTACACGTTATATAGAGACACTTTAGAAGCCTCGTCGTGCATTGGGAAGGAGGTAGTCCTTCAACAGGATAGCCCACAGCCTTCCGCTGCCCGCATCATTGTGAAGAAGATCAGGATAACTGGGTGGGAAACTCTTCGACATCGTCTCTACAGTTGCTTCTTGTAACCCTATGACTACCATCTTCACGTTTCTATTAAGGTACGGATGCGAGAGAATGGTACGAGGTGATGGGCATGTTTGGCAAGCAGTGCGTCAGAGCCTCGGGGAAGCTGGAAAGGAGTTCTATCGTAACGATATTTCCAGACTTGCAGAACGATGGGAAAAATGTGTGCGAAGAAATAGTGACTGTGCTGAAAACCGACAGAGAGTATGTAGTCTATGACAATGTACTTGGTTTTTCTGAAAACTAAAAATCAAAAATTGAGGCTGATTACTTTTAGTATGGCACTCGTATTTTCTAATTCTAAAATAATTTGAAAAAATACAGAACTACGTGATCTAAAATCGCAGCATTTTTTAGTCATAGAGTGTCCAGTGCTGGGTTATCTATATCTTCAACAACAGCCTATTTTTTTCACTTGTCAAGAGAAAAAATAGTGACCATTATGTATAATGAGTACACATCAGACACACAAGACATAATAGTTATAAAGATAGACGTAGCTGGTGGGTTCAGTAATATATGAAACGTCCCCTTAGAAAATTAGGAATGACAGTGCTGAAAAATCTCTTACGTTATTCGATTTTCAAACAGCTGAGCAAAACTCAACGTACTCAGACAGTTTTCTCTTTACTTATTCTGATCATCACTAAATTAACACACAATATTTTTAGCGCAGCGCAATCTTTCAATAATCTCTACAAAAGAATGGGCCTGACTAATAATAACCTATACCTTTCATGAATCACTTACCTCACAAATATCTTCGTTACTCGAACTACTGCAATACAGCGAGCGCCAATACTGCCAGCTAAATAAAAGATTCTAACTACTGAAGGCACGAACTACTGATAGGCATAGTTACCAAGTGAAAGATTTTGATGGAGAACAAACAATATATTTACCTTAATAGTGTTCAAAAGTCATTATATATATATATCAGTGCATGACATCCAGTCTTATAAGTTTCCTTTTTCTGAAGGACACCCGTTCAGATCGTCCGCTCTCAAAACTCTGGCATCTCTCTCTCCACATTCACCACTGCTGGCGGCTCACCTCAAACTGCTAAAACGCTACGAGCTGTTCACATCCAACTGCCCAACACTACAATAGCGAATATTCCAACAATGCCAACCAGCCACAGGCTGCACACAACGCAGTCAGTGATTTTCATACAGAGCGCTACGTGGCGTTACCAACATAAAAACGTGAACAACCTACTTACACATGCAGTTCATTCTTTATAACAGTAATGGAAACTGGCTGCTCAAGAGTGTTATACTATTGTCTACTGCAGGGCTTCGCAACCTTTTCAACTGGCGGACCCCTTCTTCAGTCGAAAATCCATGGCAGACCCCTAGTCAGTCAAGAGCACAGTAACTTTAAATTTCAGAACGAAACCCATGGGAACTGAAAGCTTCTTAATGCAAGTGCCATGTTCCCTATGACCCCCCCCCCCCCCCCCCCCCCCCCGAAGTATCAATAGTCTTTGGTTTGGAGATGAATGAAAACAAGTTGAAATTAACGATACAATATGAATTCCCACTATATCGTGACACTTACTAGTGGATTTACTCACTTTGTTCAAAACACTATAGGCTGATTAAAATTACTTGGTAATTGAAATTTCAAACGATGGAGCTGTCTTCCTCCAAGAGCAATCAACGTCACGTCCAAACTATTCGCTGTTGACAAGCTGTCGCTTATAGTCTGTTCACTTCCACTATTTGGCTACTGCTGTGTAAGGAGCATGCATATTTCGTAACAGTCGTGTGTGTGTGTGTGTGTGTGTGTGTGTGTGTGTGTGTGGTTTTTCGTGAAATCCGAGAAAATGTTCTAATGTATGCAAAGTCTTCCTTTGGTCGTCCTCCCTCCTCATTCATTTCAACTGGAAACTTCCCTTGTTGTGAAGGCGATGGAGAAACTGCACCCTTCTTCAATGATCCTGATTTCAGCCACCGATCCATGTTAGAAGTAGTAAACTGGTCAAAAATCGACTTATGAAATAGGTAGTGCACTGACAAAGCAAGTTTAACATTTAATGATGCCTGGGACCGCATACGTGCCAGCGAGCGCTGTGATTGGTCGACAAAGCTCGCTCCGCGCATGCGTAAAAGACTTCAGCTCATCTAGCGCCATGAGCCGGGGCACAAACGACCCCCGTATTGTTGCTAAACAGTCGATCAGAGAAGCCGCTTTCTCCGGCACTAAACTGTGTATATGTTCTCACTTGGGAGCCGCAAAGGCTGCTTGGGGATACGACCTGAAGTAAAAGTACACATGTTTTTCACACGAAAAAAATAGTGATGAATTTGATTTTCACATTTTTATTCAATAATTTTACTCATAATTTTAGACGATTTGGTGAAAGGTTGCCGCGGACCCTCTAGAAAGAGCCGACGGACCCCTAAAGGGTCCGCGGACCACAGGTTGGAAAGCCCTGGTCTACTGGATTGCTGGAGAGATCAATACGTGACGCTGTTAACGACGGTTACCAACATATTGCGAAAGGGTGCGTTCAGAGCATTGTTTACGGAGCCGAGTTCTAAGGTTTTGGCTTAGAACCATTTCGGTATAGCTTACAGAACAGTTAGGAATTATTAGAGCACGTAGCACATGCTGATGATTTATCGCTTTCAGTACTCGCAAACAGTTAAGATTTTCTGTAAAATAATTTTCGCCTTTTCCTTGGGATTTCGCAAGAGTGCTGCTCGCAGATGCGATTCTAGGTACCACCACAAACATCGATTTATACGCTGCCTGACAAAAAAGTGAGGGGCCCAGAGAACATGGTCAGATGTCAGTGTAAGTTAGTTTACGTAGACGTTGTAGGCGAGTGTATATATGATAGAGTTGCAGTTCTCTGTGACAGGTAGGACAACCGCCGGAGAGCAATACTGTTGTTCGTGTTTAGTGCTTTTGCCATGCTTAACAGGGTATATAAAGGACGTGAACAGCTTAAGATGTGAGAAGGGCATGGAAATGCCACGGATTCGATTGAGACAACATTATTGTCACCCGACAGAGTTCGAAAGGGGCCTTATTGTGGGCCTCCCTTTGGGAGGCTGGTCGAATTGTGCATTGTTCAGATCTGTGGAACATTCGGATGTGACAGTGGCCCAACGTTGGACTGCTTAGGCACACTCGTCGTCAGCGTTCCGATCGACGAAGTTTGACCACCACTGTGTTTTGTGCACCAAGCTCATCGTATCCCTAGAAATCTGCGCTTGCCATCCGAGAACAAGAACTGTACTTCGAGAAACACTTTGTGGTCTCCCAGACGAGCGAATTAGCGTTCCAGGAGTAAGATGCCGTCCACAACACAAACGGCTGCGTTTGGAGTAGTGCCACGACCAGGAAGCGTGGACAGCTGATGACTGGAGTCGCATTGTGTTCAACGATGAATCGCGGTTCTGACTAACCCGGATGACCATTGTCGGCGAGTATGGCAGTGAACTACGGAGAGGTCCCATTCTTCCGATGTTCTGAAGAGGCACAGAGTCATCGGGTATGACTTCAGTCCACGACGGTAGATATGGAGAGAACTCTGATGGAAAAAAAGTTACGCCACGGACATCCTGCGTTCTCATGTGTTTCCTCTCACGGGACAGTTCCATAGTGCCATTTTTCAGTATGGCAATGCTTGTCCATACTTGGTGTGTTCTCCATGAACTGCGTGATACTGAGGTACTCTCATAGCCAGTAAGGTCCCCAGACCCGTGCCCAATACAGCATATGCAGGACCAGCTCGGACGTAAACTCTATCCCGGTGCCATTCTAAAGTGTATCAAGGACAAGTTACAGCCCTTGTGGGGCAGCTTACCTCAGCAGAGAACAGAACTGTTTTACGACACTCTTCCCAACTGAATCAGCTCAAGCATGCATGCTAGGAGTGCCATACTGATAAGCGGGCTCATACTTTCAAATTTGTCTCACCGAAATAACGTCTCATACCCTCATCTACATCTACACAGGTACTCCGCAAATCACATTTAAGTGCCTCACAGAGGATTCGTCGAACCACCTTCACAATTCTCTATTATTCCAATCTCGCATAGCGCGCGGAGAGAACGAACACCTATATCTTTCCGTACGAGCTCTGATTTCCCTTATTTTATCGTGGTGACCGTTTCTCCCTATGTAGGTCGGCGTCAACAAAATATTTGCTCATTCAGAGGAGAAAGTTGGTGTTTGGAATTTGGTGAGAAGATTCCGTCGCAACGAAAAACGCCTTTCTTTTAATGAAGTCCAGCCCAAATCCTGTATCATTTGTGACACTCTCTCCCATATTTCGCGATAATACAAAACGTGCTGCCCTTCTTTGAACTTCTTTCTCGATGTACTCCGTCAGTCCCATTTGGTAAGGATCCCACACCGCCCATCAGTATTCTAAAAGAGGACGGACAAGCGTAATGTAGGCAGTCTCTTTAATCGATCTGTTACATTTTCTATGTGTCCTGCCAATAAAACAATAAAACGCAGTCTCTGGTTAGCCATCTCCATAACATATTTTATGTGTTCCTTTCAATTTAAGTTGTTCGTAATCGTAATTCCTGGGTATTTAGTTGAATTTACGGCCATTATATTTGACTGATTTATCGTCTAACCGAAGATTAACGGAATCGTTTTAGCACTCATGTGGATGACCTCACACTTTTCGTTATTTACGGTCAACTGCCAATTATAACACCATTCAGATATCTTTGCTAAATCGTTTTGCAGTTTGTTTTGATCTTCTGATGACTTAATTAGTCGATAAATGACAGCGTCATCTGCAAACCACCTAAGACGGCTGCTCAGATTGTCTCCCAAATCGTTTATACAGATAAGGAACAGCAAAGGATCTATAACACTACCTTGGGGAACCCCATAAATTACTTCTGTTTCACTAGATGACTTTCCGTCAATTACTACGAACTGTGACCTCTCTGACAGGAAGTCACGAATCCAGTCACACAACTGAGACGATATTCCATCCTTCTGGAGATCCATAAATACGGAATCGATCTGAAATCCCTTGTCAATAGCACTCAACACTTCATGCGAATAAAGAGCTAGTTGTGTTTCACAAGAAAGATGTTTTCTAAACCCATGTTGACTGTGTGTCAATAGACCGTTTTCTTCGAGGTAATTCATAATATTCGACCACAATATACGTTCCAGAATACTGCTGCACATCGATGTTAATGATATGAGCCTGTAATTAACTGGAATACTCCTACTACCTTTCATGAACATTTGTGTGACCTGTGCAACTTTCCAGTCTCTGGGTACGGATCTTTCGTCGAGCGAACTGTTGTACATGATTGTTAAGTATGGAGCTAATGCATCAGCATATTCTGAAAGGAACCTAATTGATATACAGTCTGGACCAGAAGACTTGCTTTTATTAAGTGATTTAAGTTGCTTCACTACTCTGGGGATATTTACTTCTACGTTACTCATGTTGGCAGATGTTCTTGATTCGAATTCTGGAATAGTTACTTTGTCTTCTTTTGTGAAGGCATTTCGGAAGGCTGTGTTTAGTAACACTGCTTTGGCAGCACTGTCTTTGATAATATCTCCATTAATATCGTGCAGAGATAAGTTTTATTTTGTTTCTCTGTCCCTACAGAGCGCCTCACTATTTTTGGTAGTCAATGTATTTGCTACATCAATATGGACAACGTTGTCGATCATTATTTTAGTAACCTTTAGCAATCATCAGAGATTATAGATGGTCAAACGGCGGCGGATATTTTGCAATATCTCTGACAGTGTCTTTCTGTATAATAATAACTATCAACAATAATAGCTACCAATCCATATTTCAAAAGAGAAGCGTTTCTTCCAGAATTTGTATGCTTTCTCTTACGCGAAATACTTTTTTTTCGAAAGGCAGTGAATGGTGCTTAAAGGAAGACTTATTAGGGACCCATAGATTCAAATAATTTAGATGATAATTCGAAGCCATAACCGTAAAAAGTTATTTAATATGTGTGTCCAAACCCTGAAAATTAAGTGCCCACATGGAATACGTAGCGAGGAAGGCTAGATGGACAATAAATAAAATAATGGGTATTTGACCAAGGAGATTTCGTTTGCCCCTGACTGTAATTAGGCTGTAACACGAGTCGATATTAATTGCCACTGTGGGCTACAGTGTCTCTGTTTCGCCGCACAGATTCGGCTGTTGAAGACCTGCTGCTGCGGTCATCGAAGTTCAACGAGGAATTCTGCTACGATGTAGTGGAGGCTTCAGCGCCACATCTACAGATGTCCTAACCATACTAAATGGACGTATGTCCCCTGGACTTACAAATCAAGAAACAAGGCTACCTTTCTAGAACTGGCTGAAGAAATAAGAATAGGAAAAAATACGCCAATGCTCTTAGGGAACCAACAACAAATCTGTTGCTAAAAAGAAATTTAGTACTAAAGAATGGAAGCAGAGAAGGATTTTCTCAGATACGGGAAGAAGAACGTTCCTATCTTTTGCTGAGTGAACTAAAGGCTTTAGATATTTTGAATCGAGTAGGGGACTGGTCCACTATCTTTTCGGACATGGGCCATACGCTGCATATCTCAATGGAACAGGTAAGAGGGCAATGATCAGCTGTGGAAACATCGGCACACTAGATCGTGTTATACGGTAGTGTCTCATCGTTGAAGATTTATCAAAGACTGTTTTAAGAGGAAAAACTCTTTGCAAGATAATCAAAGTAAAAGAAGTCATTGAAACACTTAAGCTTCAAGCTGATGTTGTCTCAGTAAAAGCATGCAATGCCTATGGCCAGCAGACACCATATTACAGACGAGTAAAGATTGTAGGAATGATGTAGTCTAAGGGGAGATCTGGGGGGAAGGTGTCGGGAACCCCCCCCCCCCCCCCCCCCGCATCTTCTAAATGAAATTACACAGACCCTAGTTTCCGTATAGTGAAATTGAAAAATATTTTTATTTTCATTCATACGACGAGAAGGGGTAGGCTTTTTCGATAGCCAACAAGGCCATCGATAGACTGGAACTATCGATGTATCGATGGCACTATCTGGTATTGCCGATTTCTGTTTTAGCCAAGACTAACTCCTGTATACTGTTGACTTTACTTGACCTAACTCGTTGTTTTGTTAATCAGTTCAGTTCTTTCAGTTTATGGTATTTAATGTAAGTGCTGCCGTTTATTGCTCTTGTGCTGTGTGCTGTAGTGATAGTATCTGCTTATGGGTAATGTTTGTAACAAGAAATAAGGAAAATCAATTGTGATTCGTCAACTAGCATTATAGTAAGTTAAAATATGTACTCACTACAATAAAAGCCTAAATATCTGTCTATAGCAGTTTAATGGTAGCATTGGAGTCGTTGTTTGGAAATTGATAGAAATTTGGGAGTGCAATATTTCATTATTTTGCAAGGCAGAAAGCGGTAAACATCCTTACAAATAACATAAATTAAAATAATTGCACAAAAATACACTTGGATTTGTCTGTGGCACCCAAAATCGTGTTGATCAGCAGAAATACCGTCTAAACGGCGATAGTTCCGGTTCTTTAAAACGTTTGCTCGTAATTCTATCATTGGAAAAATATTGCCCAATCTGGTCACCTGGGCGGTACTCAATTACGAGAACTAGTTTCGATATGAAACGATGAGGTTGTGTGAGACAGCACTCTCCATAGTTCGTTCTTTCTAAAGATTTTTGAGCGGAGTGCTTGAATTCGTCCGAACAGATTGCGCCCTATACCCTTCTCCTCCTTCGTTCAAAATCTATTTCTACTCTTCTGATACTGTAGTAATTGAAGTTCTTGATCACTTAATGAAAGTGAAGAATTTTGATGCTCTGAAATTTTAATAAAATTTGAGACTGAATTGAAGAACTTGGGATGCCTTGATATGATGAAGAAACTATGACGTGGTATAAGTCGTAAATTAAAATGCAAGATTGTAGTAGGAGAAAGATACCTACTGTCAAAAGAAATTAGAATTTGTTTAACTTTATAAGTTATTCAACCCAACATGAAGATTCTCCCGCTCCGCGATCGCGAACATTGCATCAGTAGACAGAGCTTGTGTTTCGTTAGCAAAGAGGTAATACATTGTACTTAGTGGCAGCTCGTGCAAAGTTTTGACACTGCGGTGCAATTTTACAAAAGTAAACAGACTGTGTTTCACCATGTCGTCACGACAGGTGCGATTTAATACTGCTGCGATATTAGCTTTACCTAATGCACTAACAAGGGGATCGCGCCTAACGTCAACGCCGATGTCGTCAAGTTTTATGGTATATCCAGAGCTTGGACAGAAATTAAAGTGACTCAGGTGGGAGCTCCAGATAGTCAAACATTAAAAAGAAATTAAGATTATGTTAGTATAATTAAACCAAGCAGCTGTTGGCGCAGCGGAAATCCAATCGTCGTGTGGTCGAAAGCAGCTGGCGAAAGGATTCTTTTTATTTTCAGTTTAAACATTACTTGCATTACAAGTAAACCGGAGTAGTGTTCACTGTACTGTATTTACCAATATTTTCATTAAAGGCTTGAAAACGGAAGGTAATGGGAAATTTGTGATTGTAAATAAATTTCCGGACGGCACTGTACATGAAAAATGCTGTCTTCTTCTTTTCTTAAAAAAAAATCACGCTTGACAAACTGGGGGATCCGACTTCTGTTACTTCCATTTCTGGCCGAGTTCTACACCCACTATAATGAAATAAACGCGAAAGTAGCTCTTTCTGTCACGCCTTCATAAGTAAGCATATTTACTGATTTGAAGAACATGACGCGAAATATCGAATAGTAAGTAGTCTCTGAAAAAGCTATTTGCTCTCTGACTTTTGCTTTTATTGTTTCTACGTTCTGCATAATACTATTCAACGTAATTATAACTACATTTATACAACCCTCTGCGTGTTTGATCGATACTTCCATACTAATAACTGTCACAAACCCGTCATATTTTCGGCGCTGAGCGTCATTCGTCTCTTCCAACTTCTTTGCTTCTTTTAAATTTGCGTGAACAACTCGTCGTTATGCGGTTAGCGTTGCTGTTTTAGGAACGTGAGTCCCCAGCTTTAGTTTCTATCTTGGTCGGTTTTTTTTTCTGCCCGCGATTGGATGTGTGTGTAGTCCTAATCATTTTATCATCAACGACGTGCAAGTCACCGAAGTGGCGTCAAAGCAAAAGACTTGTACCAAGCTTCCGAACATCCCAATCGGGGTATACCGGCCTATGAAACCATACGCACATTTACTTTCATTTTTCCACACTGCGTCAGGATACTGAGCTTGTGCTTTGTTAGCAAAGAGCTAATACATTGTACTTAGTGGCAGCTCGTGCAAAATTTTGACACTGCGCTGAAATTTTACAGAAGTAAACAGACTGTGTTTTACTACGTCGTCATGACAGGTGCGACTTATTCAATTCTCAGATTCTTTCCTTCATACTTACACACTAAAACCGCTATTAATAACTGCGAAAGTAGCTCACACTCTTACGTCCTCACGGCTCTACCGCTGTACCGGCTCCGATGGTATTTGTTAAGGAACTGGCTTGAACGTTGAGGAGGACCACAGGCTACTTTAGAAAGCTGCATCTTTTAGAGTATTATCAACATTGTTAAATACGGTACACGGAGCGGCATGCAGACGACGCTGGTGAGACGGTCGCGACTCTTAGTCTATACAGATTATTCCGTGACAGTGCAAATCCAATGTCATTGTGCGTCTACTTTATGATACCGAGCTCCTACACCACCTGACATAGCTGCGTAGTTTTAGTAGAGAGGTCGAGCGGATCTAGGCGCTTCAGTCCGGAACCACACGGCTGCTGCAGTCGCAGGTTCGAATCCTGCCTCGGGCATGGGTTTGTGTGATGTCCTTAGCTTAGTTAGCTTTTAGTAGTTCTACGTCTAGGGGCTGATGACCTCAGATGTTAAGTCCCATAGTGCTTAGAGCCATTTGAGCCATTTTTTAGTGGAGATACAACGATAATATCCGATGATAAGCCCAAGAATCACATTTAGGATTATTACTGTAATTTTCGCAAACTGAAGTCTGAGTTAGCCCTTAGTTCTAAGAGAACTAATCCTGCGAAAGTTACTCGAACCCAACAAACATCAGAGCAATCTCATGTCGACCGGAACTTGGACGTACAGCATCAGGAGGCCTTAAGAGCAGCAGAGACATTAGAACAGTCACGAGACTATATCGCTTTTAGACGCTGCCTGTCACTCGTCTCTTACAGCTTCCAGAACTCTTGAAGACTCATAACGACGGCATCATTTAAAGACAGTCGTATCTTTACATGTGGAACATGGAAAGCTTTTCGGGAGGTTTCATTTGATTTCAATCTATTAACAGACCATGTTAATCATAAGGTAGACATCATAGGCGATTGATCAAAAATGTAGGCACCGTAACGCATGAAAATGGAAGGGAGAAACGGTTGGTTTGTGCTGCTCTGGTGCAAAAATCACACCCCCAGTACTAGGTGAGCCAGAGAAATCCCTAAAAATTCTACTTCTTCTCGAATGCAACGAATCGAGGCATTTTTTAAAAATATAATTAGTAAATACAATGTATCCCTTCACATTCGACATACAGCAAAATATTAGAAACACATCGATTATGTACCTGTATACCGGCGCTGCATACATTTTTCATACACACGTCTCTACACCAAAATATACACACTGGTATCGTATAATTACTGCCTTTGTTACTCACCTTCACTCATCATAACAAAATATTGGCGTACGGGCGAAGCAGCGGGTGACAGCTAGTATACCATAAATCTGGACGAAATAGGTGACGATGGTTATGCACGGTCCCCAAGTAAGATGAAGTATATTGTTTACACGTTTATGATTTCAGCTATGTGTTCCCAGTAATGCATTAATATGTCCTAGATACTCCATTCCCCCTGTACCCCACACATAAGTGATCCTGAATAAAAAACATTGACAGAAAAAGTGAGCATTGAGAATATCATACCTACAGATCCAACTCTTTTCGTATTCGTACACTTTCACACTGAATTTCATCACATATTCTATATTTTAGCACCACCTATGGGCTTTTGGCTTCCAAGCGGAGTAATCGTAACTTGACTGAATACATTAATTTTATTGAACTGTTTAAATATATTCAAATGAATAGTTTAACATTATGAGGAATAAAATAAAATGAAAAGGAAGTATCGTAGCAGCAGGATTTGAACCCGAGCCGATGCATTGCCAGTCTATACACTCGACCACTGCGTCACAGCTCCAGGACACGAAATTATGCTAAATGAAATCCCATAACCTACACGAAAATCTTTAGACAGCGTTTTATGTTTTCTTAAACCAATCCTGGTGAAATATACCACGAACTTGGAAGAGGCATCTAACTGCTTCTAGTCACACAGTTTCTGCCAAATAGATGGGACTCATCCCAGGCCCTCCCCTTGTTACATTTAAATTTGTAGTAGATCCACCTAACTCTTTAACTCTCGCTTTCTCCTTTAAAGATGTACTGGAAAAGGGACTCTTTAGATCGTCTACAGTTTTCGCCATGTTTCTTGCACACTATCTCACACGTATTTTCAAAGAAGAGGACCGACCTTGCGCTTTGAGCAACGTAGCACCCTCAGTGCCAGCGGGGTAACGTCACATCAGAGCACGCACAGTCCTAAACAGACAGCTGCTTTTCTTTTCCGAGTTGACCGCAGTGCAGCTGACTTTTATTTGAGAAGTCGACACTGGTTTCTAGTTATCACGGAGACAGCGCTACAGAACATGATTTCGTCTTTTTTATTTGCATACCAGATCACATTCGAAGAGAAATGGCATAATTTTAGTATAATGTTTACAGTGTGTTGTAACACATTAGCACATGATCACCGGCTGCCACCGATTATATTACAATTTTAATTTATATGGCAATAGAGTGAAGTTACCTTATTGCCAAATAAAGAAATATTTAAGTGTACATTTGGGTATTAAATATTTCTTTATTCAGTAATACGATAACTTCATCGGCTGCCAAAAGAATCAAAATTCTGCTGTTGAGAATAAAAAGTATACTTCTTTCGGAAACCTTTCCTTGCTTAATTTTATCGTCCAGGTGCCATTTGTATAAAGGCCTCCTGAAAGAAAAATTATATACATAAAAGTAAAAAATAAAGAAATATATTTTCAAAATAAACGGAAAACATGAACCTTTTTAAGGCCTCTTTAACACACTCCCCCATCCTTTGACAAATTCCTAGCTATATCCTGGCCTGTATATGACCACCGGGAATGAAAACAAAGGCAGTACCTCCACAGTCTCTTCGTTCAATAACAGAAGAGTGAAAGGAATTGGGCACAGAAGTACCTACGATCAACGAGAGAAATCTGTGGAAGATAGGTTGTGCACTCTGATTATTTGCATGTTGTCTAGGGGCAGTAAGATATTGCTGGCCCCGACAGCATGGTCGTCCTGGTACAGAACCTGCAGAGAAACTAGATCCATTCCAATACTTGTGAATGCTGTGTGTGCGTGTGTGTGTGTGTGTGTGTGTGTGTGTGTGTGTGTGTGTGTGTGTGTGTGTGTGTGTATGAAATCGCGCGCGCGTGTGTATGTGTGAGGGCGCGCGCGCCGTGTGTGTGCGTGCGTGCGTGTGTGTGTGTGTGTGTGTGTGTGTGTGTGTGTGTGTGTGTGTGTCTCAGACTACAGGGACGAGAAAGAGTGAAGCAGCGGAATACAATACGTTATTTGACTGTTCTCTGAATGTTAGGAACTCTTAACATTACCATAAGTAATCGTGGTGGAAATATTAGCGCATGTATTAGTAACCTAAGTTTCAGTAGTAGTAACCGCTGCAGAAAAATTAACGTAGTAAGATACGGTAGTAGTAATAGGGCCTTTTTATATCTTGTAATACTCGTATTGGTTGGCACTGTAGGAGTAGTAAATGCTGTTGTAACGTTAGTAGTGTCAGTATATAATTAAGAGAACTATAAAATTAGTCAAAACAGTATGAAATAACGAAAACGGACGGCCGTTTTCTGTCACAGTAAAGAAACATCAGACGGAGAGTAGAAAATATGTCACACGAAAACAACATGTAAAGTTGCGTATAGGTAGCTATTCAACTGGTAGAACGTTAGTAATAAAAGGAATAAGAATGAAGAAACACGGTGTGATGGTGTAAACTTAGTTCCATATTCAGAATTGAAAATAAGAAAGAGAAAAAGCAACCGATTGCAAATGATATCATAAATGTGGTTATATTATCGGTCCATTGTTGTCATCAAGAAAGTGGACAACAATAAATAAATAATAAGTAAAAGTGAAGTTACGTACGACATCCGGAAAAGTGGATTGGAGTATATAAGGATATAAGGAACACGTGGAATTCATTCATTTCGAAAGTGATTAACGAACAATGAACTGCTTTAAGGTGCTGTCATACTGTGGTTCCCTATCAGAAACAATATTAATTTCGTTGAGAAATTAATTTAAAATAGTGGCTGGTGTTTTATTTCTGGCACGTAGCACGGGTCCAAACAACGGATTCATCCATTATTCATTCCTTCCATGAACCGGGAGCGGCCTTTCCATTATTCATTACCTACATCTCAGTGCACAGCCACCGGAAGTTTCAGCAACAAATAAGAAACAGAGCTGACACGAGTGGAGTGCTAGGAGCCAGCCGAGACGTTCTTTTTATGCAGCGAGAAGTTTCCTTACACTGTCACGAGTATTTTTCGCACTCTTGAATCCGCAGAACTCGACTTCACCGAAGAAATGATCTTACGTTGCCCCGTTTTTATTTCCTCCATCTTCTCTATGACGCTTTCTTATTCCTGGCGATTTACGATAATATTCTTCAATAACTCACGATCTATGATCAGAATGAATTTTCGAAGAACCCCAGAGAAGACAGCGTAACCGTTTAGTCCTTTGTGACCAAAGAATTCATTGATATTGTATGGCAAGTACAGATCTTAAAAAAATCTGTTCTACGAGGAGCTGGTTCTTTTTCCAAAACCTGGTGGAAGAGAAGATGATATCTGAGAGGGGTCAGAAACCTAAATCAGATCATTTTACTCACATTTACATTGCTATTGAATTGAGTTAACATAAGGTACATATGTCATCAATAACTTAACCTTCAACGAGTACTACGGATGGTACAGACTTATATGTGCTTCTATTATTTGGGATGTAAGTAATCAGAATATGTCTTTCACAGAATCATGTAAAGTAAATTTCCACTTCAGAATTAATTTGTGCGGTCATGAAAATATTTGTTCATAATCTGCTGCAGTTCAGCAGTATTGGTGGAAATCATTCCAATATAAGAATAGTATGATCATTATTAGCATTCATTCAAGCAGTAACTCATAAAAATGTGTATAATGTTGCTAGAAACAACAGTTATCAAACGATGTAAAGTGCTCGACAACTGGCAAAGCTAAATGTGCAAGCCAGTTGGCTATGGCAGTTATTTCTGTACTATGGAACAGTTTTTGTAAGAGAACTTCTAGCTGTTATGGTAAAAGCAATTATATACTTGCTTCTGAAATCAAAGTATAGTCATCTGTGAAAGGTCAGTATTAAGTTACAAAGTTTGCTAAATGACTCATACACCAGCAACGGGATGGGTTGTACAAATGATTCACAATATAAGTAACCGACTCATAATCAGGTAGGCAACACCGTAGCGTTTTTAGCTTTCCAGTCATTGAATTTACTTCAGATTAGGCAGCTAATATAAGTTCAACATGCAATATCAAACATGACCGTATCATATCAGCTTCATCATTAGCCGTCTTACCACCACTAGTAGATGAAATTCTCCTCCAGACTTTTCTAGGCAACACTGTCTTCAACTATAAGTAAAAACTTTTTCTCGTGCATTTTCTAATGTCAGATTCCCACCTCGCATTAGGCTGCTTTCTCGGTCCCTTCTTATCTTTAGAAATTCAGCAAATTATTTCCGTGGTCCGACTATCCACAGTTCATATGATAGTACCTTCAATGCGAATTTCGTTACAGTCGTACCTATGTCTGACATCCCAATCTGCTTGCTGGTGCATCTGTTAGTTTTCTTCTATTAAGTCCCAACAACTTATTTTTTGTTGCTCGCTTAGTACCTATCAACTTTGAATGATTTTCTCATTATAAGTCTGTGGGTCATTACCGCAAGTGAAAACTGACAACACACGTTGCTGTTGTTGTGGTTTTCAGTCCGAATACTGGTTTGATGTAATTTGTCAATCCTGTTCATGTCTATTCATCTCTGTATTACTACTGCAAACTTATTCATATGCACCTGCTGGAATTTATACTTGACTTACCTCTAAAATTTTAACCATCTACACTTGCCTCTAAAGGGTGTTCTAAAATTGTCCATACAAACTTATAGGACTAATAAAGGGGACTGGGTAGATAATATTTTGAACTGGAACCCATGTCCGGGAACGTACCGTTTCCGTGCTACGGCCATTTGAAAACATCCAGGTAACGCGACCACTTCTACAGCTAATTCATTGGGCGTGACCAAATACATCACTTGTTGTACAATTCCACTATTAGTAACCAAAGAAACAAATAGGAAATTTAACCAGTTTTAACAAACACTGTTGTTCACAGTTAAACTTAAACCATCCTTGTTCTTTTCTATGGGGAGTTAACATTCTGACCCACTACAAGTAAAGTTCGATGTGGCGACCACCAAGTTCGGTGTACAGATTGTACTTACGAGTGATACTGCAGTACGCACGTTCTATCACACTTGGTATCTCTGCAACCTATCCTGCAGCGACCACAACTCGTGCCGCAAGACCTCCTTCTGTCTCTAAAAGAGTCTCATACACAAAATTTTTCATTCGATCTCAGAGGAAAAAATCCAATGGCGTCAAACCCGGTGATCGTGGAGGCCATGCGATTGGACCATCTGGGGCTATACATCTGTGTCCGAATGGAATAGAAGGAATGTGCTGATGTCTGGAACCGCTCGACCGCTACCGTCGCAGGTTCGAATCCTGCCTCGGGCATGGATGTGTGTGATGTCCTTAGATTGGTTAGGTTTAAGCAGTTCTAAGTTCTAGTGGACTGATGACCTCAGAAGTTAAGCCCCATAGTGCTCAGAGCCATTTGAACCATTTGAAAGAGGCTCGAACCAGTTTAGAGGGTTAGGACAGACGTCAAATGACATCAGACGATCCGGCGTAAGCACTACCCCTGACTATGACTACCTTGTAGCACACCCACCTACAAAAGCTGTTATCAGAAGGCTGTAGCACGGAAACGGTGCGTTTCCGGACACCAATTCAAAATATTGTCTACTCACTCCTCTCTACAAGTCATAGAAGTTTGTAAGGGGAATTTTAGAGCAGCCTGTAGAATCAAATTAACTAAAGGCCCCAGTATGTATACTATCCCTTCTTTTTCCCTGTAGTACCATAAAATTCTTTCTCTCCAATTTGATTCAGTACTTTCATTACTTACTCGGTACGTTTCACTTCCGTACAAGAGAACATTCTATTCAAATATATTCAGAGAAGACTTTACAACACTTGACTAACTGATGTTAGCGTATTTGTCTTTTTCAGAAACCTCCTTTCTAGCTTTGTCTATATTTATATGTTCTTTACTACAACCATGAGCATCTACTTCACTACCCAAATAGCAAAACTCATCAACTACTTTAAATACGAATATTTTTGGTTAGGCTTTACTCTGACTATTATTGAAGTATCAGTCACTATTCGAAGCCGAAAATATTACAGAAACATCTAAGGACCCAACAGCCAGAACCCAAAAGGTGTTTAAATACATTACAAATAACATGAGCTTCCTACTCAACATTCGAAGAGCAAGAACCATTGTAGCAATGATTTGCCAATCACCCTCTATCATGTTAAAACCAAAAATAGACAGAAACAGACTCTCCTTACCACAGCTATAGCGGACTGTAGGAACAGTCCAACATTCAAACTCAACAAAATCTCTGCTTAAAAAAATATACACATTCAGTAATAATACGAGAACACTTAGATACATAATGGAGTTGCACAATACGCTATGAACAAAAAATTACACATGGAGCCACAGGTATCTTAATTGTCAAACATGTCCTTCATTTCTCCATATCAATAGCTCTTACTCTCCCGATAGTCAGTGTCAACCTTCATAAACACAAAACAAACATTCCACACACATTACTGAACAAATACCCAGCTTTAATTCACATTATCACACAATTATTTCAAGTTCAACACTGAAGAATATAGAATAGCCTGACAATGATATCAAATCTGACTGAATTGCTAGCTAAAATATTTATAAACGACTTCGGTTCTGAATTCCGACAACTGCACCATTAAAATCATTATTTACTACTATTGGTATGTACATGATATTGTCATTTTAATCAACGGCGCACAAGATGATATCAATGAGTTAAACCAACTGTTCAGCAGCATCCATGGAAGTCCAAAGCTCACAGTTGAAGACCAAGTGGATGACAGCATAATATTTCTAGACCTGACCGTTAGAATAATAAATAATACGCAGATGTATCGGCCAAGATGGTCGACTACTGTATCAAATGTGACAATGCTAGAAGTTTCTTGTAAATAGAGACGTTCTCGACTAGTGTTAACCTAACGCAGAAAAATAGCCTCAAGTGCTTACAGAATACCTTCTTCTGTCCTCTGTTTCTATTACATCTGGTACACAAATGTTCAGATTTCATGTGCTACTTTGGTTGAGTTGCTCGAATACATAACGTAATTTGATCGGATGGTTAACACTGAGCAGTCCCACTGCCACGCTCTGAAGTTAAATAGAAACAAGAAAGAGCAATAATAGAACAAAGACCCATGGAAAATAGCTATAGCAGGTCCACAGTAGACACACAAATTCTCAGTAGCAGTAAAACTGTCACAGCACAAAAAATTACACAGAGAATAAGGTATCTACACAATCTCCATCCTGGTAAATATTTTATATCAGATTGCCAACATATATACATGTAAAGGCATAAGCATACCTGTAGTCACTCAAGACAATACAGACAAAAACTAACTCATAGCAGCAACACAAATAACTCTTATCCCATACCGATGTATTCAGAATTGAATATTTGGACTGTTACTGTTTCTTTGTGGATCAGACAGGATGACCATTTGACGTTAGATAAAGGAACACATGGCTGCACTAAGAAAAAAATACTACACACCATCAGTAGCCACCAAACTGCTTGAAACTAAACACCATGTTAACAACACAGGCATCTGTTTTCTACATATGAAACCTACAGGCGAAAATCTAGACTACTTGGAGTGTTACAAATCTACAAAGAAGTCAACCTGAGTCCTAAGTGACAAAAATTACATTTACAACAGTATCATCTCTTTTAGAGCAGCCTGCAGTATTAAATTTACCCACCAACATACAGAACATAAAAATGGCCTCAATCCCCTCCTTTGTATTTACAAGAATTTGTAATCTGCATGTTTTGACAATAGAATCTAAATGAAGAATTGACTGACTGTTGTGTACATAGTTCCGCATAGTCAGTGCATACATAACTTTCCCACTAGAGGGCGCCCCGCTAAGCACAACAGCGCAGGCGCAGCGTTCGTCTGTCTCCGCACTACGAGATGGCGCTGTCTTAGAGACGGACCAAATTCTGCTTCCGCCAATCCGCGTATTAATATTTAACGCAGCCAATGAGATTGCTGCTGACGTAGAACCTTTTCTCCTCGTGGATCACACTCGCACAGTGATACCTGAGGTATTATAACGAGTTTACAGACCTCCGATTAGTCAATCTGCATTAGTCTGCATTTGTCTGTACCAGTCTATAGTCAAGTTTCAGTCTGCACCTAATAAGATTATCATATTCCTCTACATAGCCATGAAGAGAAATGTATAGACACTTTGTCAAGTATCAGAGATATGTGAGAATAAGATCAACGTACCAAGACCAAAGGAACTTCAGATAGTCAATTGTAAATAGCATCCAGAATCAAGTTAAGTAAGGTTTATGATTGTTATTATTTTAATAAATGTGTGTGAAAATTAATCAGGGCCTGTTTAAAGTTGGTCACCATCAATCTGCTACTTTAAGCGTGCAAGTGGCATTTCTATCGTCTGACCTAACGGCAGAAGATAAACACGCCACGATAAGACCACGAGACATATTGCTGACACTCGCCTACTTCGTTAGAGTGACAAGTCAAATAATCTGATGGTGTGTGTACTGAAGGTCTTACAGTACGCACACCACACTGACCTAACACACAAGACCCAAGAGTTTTACCCTTAGACAAGTCACGTCTCTACCTTGACCAAAACTATGGTCTCCTCGTCTCATTAATTTCACACTCTTTCTCTTAGTCTCACCTTCCTAAACATACATACATAGATACATATGCATACACACACAAAAACACACATACACTTTGCACACAACCAAATTAACATACGTATAAGAAATAACTATTGTTTAATAAAAAATTTGCCACTTTTATCAACTTGAGTATTACGCTTGAAGTTTCTAATATGTCATTCTGATTACTTCAATGTCTACAAATTATTAGGTCATGTTAACTTGAAAGAAACGGAACCATATCCACTGAAGATATACTTACTTTTGTGTTCATCTATGGAACCAAAGATCCCCACAAGACTTTGAAGCTTGCTCCAAATAAGTGTTCTTAGCACTTATTAGATTGTAGAAAGCACCTTTGCTTTCTTCACATATTACGAAGTGTGGTGTAACACAACAGGTAAAGGAGCCTGTGACCACTGCAGCCATTCCTATTTTTGTTTTACTTTTGCATTTATATTTTAGTTCATCCTTTGAATCGAGGATTTCCATAAAGCTACTAACATGTAATCAAACAGTGTTTCCTTTCTCTCTCTCTCTACCAGACGTTGCCACTAGTTACTCCAGAGTCATAATGTGCTACGTAAATTCCATATTAATACGCATGAATCCACCTGATGGAGGTTTAGACCTCTAACAAGTGTTGTGGAAACACATGCATAGTGACCAGCAATAGTAAGCTCGTTTGAGTCATCTACTATACTTGTATTAGCAACCTACTGTGTATGTTTAGCCCTTGTTTGTCAAGTGGGTACAGTACATTAATTGGAGTATTTAATTAAATATATCAATTTCGCCCTTTAGTATCTGACTCATCACACATAAAATCAATGATAAAGGAATTCATCTGCACATGAAATTAAACAATGATCTCAGCGAACTCAGTTTATTATACAGACACAATCAAATTCACAATAAACAAGTTGAATAATCATTAAAATGAGTTAACTAATGGCTTGCAAACTTGGATAGGAGATCTAGAATGTGATTTCAGTGAACACAGGGTGAAAACATTTATAATCTTGGGAGTGATGATTGCCAAATGTTAGTGCATGGAGATAAAAATACCACAGAAGGTTATGCATGTGCATCTATTGCTGGAGTTGAAAGCATGTCGGACTTTCAACTGGAAACAAGTCTCTGACATGAAGATTGAAATTACTGAACATCATAATGAATGATTTCCTTTCCCCACAATTTGCTTCACTGATACTGCTGACTCTCACCATACTCATAGTCTGGAAGTGGTGGCTGAAATTTCTGCAAAATCATTCGTTGACTCAGACCCAAGAACTCTTTCTGTCTGCACCTAACCAGTTCAAGTCAGCCTCTTAGCTGAATGTGGAGAAATCATCTAGAATTGAAGCCTGTCAGAGAAGAGGCCTGCCCATCAAGATATCTGCTTGAGAAATATCTACCTTACTCGAATTTCAGGCGGTTAACCAATCGAAAACCTTTTTAGTCCCGGTGCTACAAGATGTGTCAAATTTATCCTCTCTCTGCTCTCTCTGCATACTCCCGCGCACTGGCAAATACGGCGGGACCTCGATAAGCTTAGACGTACTGCTTATTTAAAATTCAAAATTATTTATGTGAATCAGGGGTAGCCATTTTTATAGTTCCTTAAACATTCAATTTGGCGGCACCTGGGCGAGATGTTGGCATCCCACTATCAGTAAAGAAGCTCCAAACATTCTGTTTCCGTTTACTTTCAAAGGTGGTACCTAAACAGCCCATGTTATTGGCGAAATGTGACTGCCAGCTGTTTCTCTCTACAACGGAATGTCTGCCGGTACTCTGCTGTAAAGTAGCGCGCATACCCTGACCACAGAGATCGTTAGAAACAGGTTCTTCTGTCGAGCACAACCTGGAGATCTCATCTGCATCTTACCGCGCGGTGCCGGGAAGGTCTTCTTTCTGACTAGTTCCACAACACAGAGCCCGACCAGGCATTATACCTGCCCGGCATTTCCCGTCACACGAGCCGCGAGAGATGATTAGGAGAACAGGATCTGGGTGATGATTCCATGCAGTTTTAGGGCCCTACAGCGCGTCCCTTGTTCTCTGCGGAGTGCACCCCACTTTCGCAGTGGATACTTATTTAGCTATGCGTGCAGTTTAATGTAGGAAATCGTAATCTAGGTAGTTAAGTACTCGCAATCACTGGTACTAATTCACATTTCATTATCTGGTGGAGCTTAATTTTTTCTGATTTGATTTAACTCATTCCATTTTACTTAAATTGAAGACAGTTCGGAAAAAAACAGTTGTCTCATATCCAAATTTAATGCCCGCCAGCATCGCCTAATTTAGTGAAGCTATCCTCCACTGCCCTTCGTTTGATTTACGTACGGAATGAATAATATGGGGACAGGCTGCACTGTTGTCTCACTCTTCTCAATTACTGCTTCAATGAATGCCTTACTTCGTCTTGTAACTGCAGTCTGCTACTGTACATGTTACACACTGAAGAGCCAAAGAAACTGGCATACTGGCCCAATAGCGTGTAGGGCCCCCGAGAGCACGCAGAAGAGCCGCAACACGAAGTGGCATGGACCCGACTAACGTCTGAAGCAGTGCTGGAGGGAATTGACACCACGAATTCTGCAGGGCTGTCCATGAATCCGTAAGAGTACGAGGGGGTGGAGCATTTTGCAAGGCATCCCAGAATGCTCAATAATGTTTATGACCGAGGCTTTTGGTGGCCAGCGGAAGCGTTTAAACTCAGAAGAGTGTTCCTGGAGCTGGAATTTCCCAAGACAGTCGGAATGCACAACGGACATGGATGGATGCAGGTGGTCAAACAGGAAGCTTACGTACGTGTCACCAGTCAGAATCGTAACTACACGTATCAGGGGTCCCATATCACTCCAACTGCACACGCCCCACACAATTACAGAGCCTCCACCAGCTAGAACAATCCCCTACTGACATGCAAGGCCCATGAATTCATGAGGTTGTGTCCATGGCTGTACACTTTAAAATGAGACTCGTCCGACCAGGCAACATGTTTCCAGTCATCAACAGCCAAGTGTCAGTGTCGACGGTCCCAGGCGAGGCGTAAAGCTTTGTGTCGTGCAGTCATCAAGGGTATAAGAGTGGGCCATATCGATGATGTTTCGTTGAATAGTTCGCACGCTGACCCTTGATGATGGCCCAGCACTGAAACCTGCAGCAATTTGCGGAAGGGTTGCACGTCTGTCGCGTTGAACGATACCCTTCAGTCGTCGCTAGTCCCGTTCTTGCAGGATCTTTTTCCGGGCGCAACGATGTTGGAGATTTGATGTTTTACTGGGTTTCTGATATTCACGGTACACTCGTGAAATGATCGTGCGGGAAAATCCCCTCTTCATCGCTATCTTGGAGATGCTGTGTCCCATGCTGGTGCGCCGACTATAGCACCACGTTCAAATTCACTTACATTTTGATAACCTGCCACTGTAGCAGCAGTAATCGATCTAACAACTGTGCCAGAGACTTGTCGTCTTGTACAGGCGTTGCCTACTGCAGCGCCGTATTCTGCCTGTACACATATCTCTGTATTTGAATATGTATGCCTATACCAGTTTCTTTGGTGCCTCAGTGTATATCACCTCTCACAATCTGTATTTAATCCAACGTAAATATTTCAAAGAATGCAGTGACATTGTCAAAACAGTTTCCTGCACTTACAAATGTTACAAAAGTGTGTTTATATTTTTGGCAAAACCATCTTCGAAAATAAATCGTACGATCAGTGTTGTTGCGCACAGGCTTTCATTTATCCCGAACTATAAGTGATCTACCCACATGTTGCCTTCTGCTAATACTTATAGCATCTTCCTGTGCACAATATGTCTCAGAATTACAACCATGACTTATTAAACTGATTATTGAGTAACTGGGTACTATCACACCTGTCAGCATGAACCTAGTTTGGTGCATAGCAAGATCATGTTGGCCACAGCAATCATCCAGACTCTGCAACTACCGAAAAGCATGCTGCTCCTCTCCAGGAGCAATGCCTCATCTGCCCTCTCAGCAAGTACCATTTCGATGTGGTTAGAGCTACTGTACGACTATCTGCACTGCAGAGGCAAGCGAGCCACCCCGTCTCTGCAGGATCGATGTTTCGCTGAGCATAGGTATATTTATTTGTGGGTAAAGCTAGGGCAAGCTGTCTATAAGGAAACACTGAACAATCACAATGACATCAAATGCCATCCTCTGTTGTGGTAACTCCAGAAGAAATTCAAAGTGAAGTAATGGATGTCCTGAATCGTTTTATAGCATGTCTCTATGCTCAAGTTCAACGCTTTGAGTATTCTGTGGCACAGGAGTGAGCCTTCGAAGATGACTTCAGCGTTATAAAACAAGTATAATTTGATCAAATACTGATGAGTTAATGATGCCACGAACCGCTGTCCACCATCCAGACAAGAGTGTCCACAATCTTCTAGTGTACCAAATGGAACCAAACAGGTAACTCAGATTATATAACGGTAAGCCAAAGATATACTCTGCAGGAGATTTCCAGAAACATATGTGCACTCTGATCATAATTTATTAGTCATGAAACCAGATAAACGTAGGAAATTAAGGATATGGGACCTAGATAATGGTGAATTAAGTGTTATGTACTAAAAATTATATTATTAACAGAGCATCAACTAAGTATTCTTGGTAAGGAGTAGAATTTTTATTATCAGAGGCAAAAGGTTCAGCCAACCATTTATGCCAATTGTAATAACAAATTGCACTTTATTTCAGGTAACAGCCACAAGCAATCTTAGACTGAACTTCAGACGGAATTACGCAGCTTATTATTAATTGATAGGTATTCACGTTTAGTGTCATTTCACTCATCATGAACACATTATTCAGCAGCTGCGAGAAGGCGGATCAACAAGAAAATATAATGATTTCTTGGTATTGTGGAATATAACATGGTAGTCCTAAATATTCTAGTGCAATGATTAAGACTAGGGATTAGTTTCTGGTGGAAGAATCTCCTAATCATATAGCTAAATGCCTTGTAAAGTGGCGTGATCTCCTTACCTTCATTTCTTACATCGTATTCTGTGTATCAAGACGTTTCATTTGAGCCCAAAGTCGATAGGGTAGAGTCAATTTTACATATTTCCATCTAATCTATATGCAAACCTAATAAATAAATCGCAAGTGCGCACCAAGATTAAAAAGTCGAGGCTGGCGTACACAAACGTTCAAGACACGACAGCCACAGGAGTTTTTGTTCGGCGGAGGCAACCATCCCGCTGGGAAGTCCGTAGGAGGTAGAGTTAGCACACAGCTGCGCCGGCCGGCTGATCACCCAGGGACCAAAACAGTTTTTTGCCAGAGAAAACGGATAACTGCTTCCGTGTTCACCTTAAAAGCAAAACCTGGTGTGTTGTTTGGGAGAGCCCCAGCATACGCATTTTTGGACGGACCTAGTGCACAGTTTCTGAGTTCTTACAGATGGACAGTAAACGCCTAACACAGATGCTATATATTTCCGGTTTAGTCGGCTTAAATGGAGCGCCATTCTCCCATTTGTAAGAGTAACACTGATTGGCGGACTATTTCTGACACAATGAGCTGGAGGAGTGAGGGAAAGACAGCGGATGATATACCCTTTCGCTTTTTGCGTGGAGAGGGGTCGTTCTGTTTACGCTCTTGAAGCGGGAACACGTAGCGAGAGCAAGTGCGTTCGTGTGTGTACGCAGAGAGCGAGGAACAAAGTCTCTACTCAGTACTGCACTGAGAGAGCACCTCTGTCACTAACGAACCAGAATGATACTCTATATTGAGCCATTTGCGATTAAGCGTTTGTTCACTGTGTTCGCCACGACACTTAATGTGCGGTGTGAACACAGAGTATTAGTTATCGCCTGTGAGTGAACATTGAGTGGCATCGCGTTGGACTGGTTATCTGACCGGTGTACCACGCCAGTAGTCAGACTTGGGACAGATAGAAGTTCTTGACTTCATCAAGGTGTAGTGAGAGTTCGACTGCCGAAGGTCAATCCAGACAGAAAGAGATAGTTTTGTTATTTTTCAGCGGCAAACGGCGCAGGCAGCAGTCGTTGCAGCTCACGGTATTGTACACTACAGCGTAGGCGAGCTTCATCTTTCCCCCATTAGAAATTACATACTTCATTCACGTTACTCCATTACATTTCTCACAGCCTCGACCATACTTAGAAAAATTCATTCAGATAATTATTCAAGTTGAGTAGGTGCGGCTTTAAGCCATTCTGCAGAGTAAATAACAGTCTTAAAAAGAACTTTGCCACACTTTGTATATAAATTTCATTAACAGGATTTCTATCCATAAGAAGTAACCTCCTATTTCGAAAAGAACCTGGAAATTTGTGTATCAGTTTATAAATAAAAGATTCACTCGATTTTCTTAGATTTTGCAATAAATAACATTTCCGTTCATTTTACATTTTTCTTACACTAACCAGCAATACTCCAGTACCCAAGTATCTCACTAGTTGCGTAGAAAATAGAACATTTTTGTGTCTTTTCCTTACAGCGGACGACTCCAGAAGATATTTATTGCTGTAAGGTTTTCAGGCATTTCTTTTTGGTACGTTAGGAGCGTCTGTCTGACTTCTGTAGTAGTGTGGGCTGGAAATTGCTTCTTGCAGGAGCCAAAGGGTACTTGTCAGATCAATCCATTGCATAACTCGTCAACATAACACCAACACACCTACAGCCTTACCTTCCATCTTTCACCCCCCCCTCCCCTTTCACCCTCACTGCTCATTGTAATCTCAATATTGTCACCTTATATGATTGCAACGTTTTAAACTGATTTAAGTTACACACTCTAAGTAGAAAATCCCAATACGACAGAAATCGGTAGATGTGATATATGGAAAAATAAATGATTACAATTTGAGAAAAATTTGATGATTTATTCAAAACAAAGAGCTTCACAAATTGATTATTTCAACAAGGCGTTAGTTCCTCGTCTTGCCCTTATGTAACCAGTTATTTCGTTTGGCCGAGGTACGATATGGCAAGCAAGACGACAAGTAGTAGAAACTCTCGATGCGTGTGAGCGGGCATTATCTTGCTGAAATGTAACCCCAGGATGGCTTCCTATGAAGGACAACAAATCGGAGGGTAGAATTTTATCGACATACCGCTGTGTTACAAGGGTGCAGCGAATGACAGCCAAAGGCGCCCACCTATGAGAAGAATGGCAAACCGTACCACCACGACTTGTTGTCAGGCCGTATGGCAGGCAACAGTCCAATTGGTATCCCACCGCGTCCAGGGCGGCCATCAAGGTGGTGCAGTGGTTAACACACTGGACTCGCATTCGGGTTCAAATCCGCGTCTGACCATACTGATTTGGCTTTCGGTGATTTCCTTAAATCGCTTTGGGCCAATGCCAGGATGGTTGCTTTGAAAGGGCACGGCTGATATCCTGTATCCATCCATAAACTGAGCTTGTGCTCTGTCTCTAATGAACTAGCTATCGAAGGAACGTTAATTCTGTCTCCTCCTCCGGGGTGTCCTCCTCCATAAACGTCTTCTCTGTTCATCGGAACTTTGTTCGAAGTGGGCTTCATCGTTGAAGACAATCCTACTCCAGTCAATGAGATTTCAAGTCGAAGACGTGTCTAGAGGCGCCCAGAATAGCGGTGACGTGCCACTTCCTTGAAGCTCCACCAGTCAATTTCAAGCCGAATAACTACTTGCATAAATCTAAAGGTGGACCAACGCGTTTATTGACTCTCTCAATTTGTGAGACTCTTTCTCTTGAATAAATCGTCCAGTTTTACTGAGACTGTAATCATTTATTTGCCTGTACATGGAAACACATCTACCGATTTCCGTCCCATTCGTGTAAGTTCTTCTTGGTGTGTCCCTTTTTTGTCTCAGATTGTAGCTGACGCATATTATTGAGTACGATTGCCACAACGACAGACGGAAAAGTGCGTCGTTTCAATATTTTTGCAGCAGGGCCGAGTGCACGTACTTTATGACTGCAGGCCATCATGTTATCAACTACAGTGACGTATGCTTCATGTCTGTCACATTCTGTTACTGAAAATTGTTATGACGTGGTGGTACGTGTTCTGTGTCAATGACTATGTTCATGATGTAGCAACGATTAGGATTATAACGTCGAAACAGAAAACAGCCACACGCAAATTTTAAATATTTTATTTAAAGGTCACCATAAACGGCTATGCATTTAACAAATCTTCGTTCAGGCTTCTGTAACAGGCTCTTTTTCGCTGTGGCATTATCTAGTGGTCTCTTAGGGCCCTTGCACAAGGGCGGCCGTGCGTCCAGACACAGAGAGCTGAATCGATTCGCTTTACGTCGAACATTATGCGTCCTCTCGAACGATTTTCGCAGAGCTTTGTCTTCGGCTCGCTGCCTCCACCATGTAACCTGTCAAGTGAATCGCCGTTACTCGCTTTGTGAGGTCAATGGGAGAGTCAGACGAGAGACAGAGGGCCGTTTGGCGGCAGTGGTGCACACTTCGCACACGGTTCAGCACACATTCTCATGCTGGCAGCTCTGTTGTGTGTTTCTGCCTACTGCCCACTGTTTATGGTTAGTATACAGTATACAAAAGGTTTTCTGTACGTTTCTGGCGACAGAGAAAACAGTGAATACATTCGACGCAGAAACCTTTTCTGGTGAACTGCGAAGTGGGCCACTGCCGTTGGACTTTACCATACGTGACTAACTGAACAAACTTAAAAATGAATGCAATATGTGTATTATACAACTTGGGTTTTGATACTTTGCCACCACGGAAGGAGTAAATGATAGATAAGTACTTGTAATACCTTGCTAACAAGTGTAACTGGTAAGTTCCACTGTAGGTCCTTGTAAGCCATGTGGCGACAAGTTACAAATTGCTTCCACGATCTGAACAATTTTTCAAGCATAAAATAAAGATTTCTTTCCGAAGGGCACGTAACGCGTTTTAGGTTGAAGAACGACATTTTATAGGAGATCTCACTCCTACTGGTCATCAGGCGCATTTTCACTGGTGTTTTGGCGTATATTTACAGTTTTATTTTTCCAACATTTAGCTGGAGTCAGCACTACTAAAAATCTTGCTCATCACGTCTTTCAAACGATGCCCAACGTTGACGGAAAGCATCGATTTGTTTGCCATTACAGATATCTCCCGAAACACCAGAGAAAATGCGACTGACGACTCTTAGGAGAGACACCCCTTATATATTTCTCTAAGTATCTGCTGCAACTGACACTTTATTAAGTCGTTATATTTACATTACGACGATCTCGTTTCGGCAACTTTTGTCATTTTCAAATGATGGAATATGTTGGTAGTTGTTTGCTTTACGTCTCAGATAACACGACGTGTGTTACTAGAGTGTCTCTTCTATTATCACACTATTTTTATGCTATTGGCACGTTTATAACCGCACTTGTATGTTTTACGGGTGTCTCCAGTGGCGCTTATGTAAGTACTGTTATAAACGTGATCAGATACAAAAATTGAGTGACAATCTCTTTACTATACGCTGTAACATCTCAGACCTAAAGCAAACAACTACGAACGCATATGATTACATGAGGATGGTAAAAAATGTCGAAACGGTCTCGTCGTCATCTAAATATAACATCATAAAGTGTCAGTTGCAGCTAAAGCTTATAATCATAAGCAGGGGTCCCACCTAACTCTGACACCTCAATCATTTGCGAAATGAAAGAAAATGCGGAAAACGCCATTGGCCATGGATGCACCCATGGGAGGGGATCACACAGTCGAATGCTCAACCCATAAATGAAAAGACGCATCACTTTCAGCACACAGCTACGTTTTCTTAAATGGCACTTGTATTTTTTCTACTGAAATCAAAACTAGAGTCATAATTACTGACGGCAGACTTGTTTTCACTATTCTAAACATGATACATTCTAAAATACGTCGACTTTAAAGGATGGCAACGGGGACACGGTTTCTGCCGTAGTGGGGCAGGCGTCGGGACAGTGTAGGCTACCCGCATTACAGTATTGTGTCATTAGGGCAGAAACTCTGCCACCTTTGTCATCCTGTAAAGTCTACGTAATTCAGAATACATGAGGTTTACAACAGTGAAACCAAGTCTGTGGCACTAATTCTACCCCTAGTTTTCACTTTGGTAGAAAAAAAAATGCATGTGTCATTTTAAAAAGGTAACTCTGTGTAGAAAGTGACGTTTGTTTACTTGTACGGATTCGGTATTCGTGCCCATTGTTTGAGACCCTGACAATTGTGAATCCATGGCCAGTTGCAGTTTTCGCATGTTGTTTCATTTCGGAAATGTATGACACGGCAAAGTTTGGTAGGACACCCTGTTCACAATCAATTAGAGGATGCTGCCATTCGTCTTCTCCACTAGACTATTACTGACGAAGTACCCCGCTATAAAATTTCGAACAGCTATCTCTGTACTCGATCTATAGTTTCCAACCAGACTACATTCTGTAGCGCCGGCCGCTGTGACCGAGCGGCTCTAGGCGCTTCATTCCGGAACCGGTCTGCTGCTTCGGTCGCAGGTTCGAATCCTGCCTCGGGCATGGATGTGTGTGATGTCCTTAGGTTAGTTAGGTTTAGGTAGTTCTAAGTCTAGGGGACTGATGACCTCAGATGTTAAGTCCCATAGTGCTTAGAGCCATTTGAACATTCTGTAGCTATAGAACCATCGCTCTGCAACATACCTACAAATTTTACTCAGTCTCGAATGCGAACAGAATTGTGAAGTGCAATGCATCATATCGTGTCTTCTGCTAAACCGAGGGAGAAATCGAAAGATCTGGGGAAATCCGCTCTTCACTGGATGATACCGCAAATGTGCATGCAATAAGACCTCTACCTCCTGACGGGTGGTAGTTATACACTCTATTTTCCAAAAGTAATGCTCTTCCAACAAAAAGACATGTCACAGCTGTAGGTACAACAAAAAATTTAGCTTAGAATTGTAGTCCCTGAAAGTCGAGTTCATGAAGGTAAGAGACACAGGACCTTTTTCTCCGTATTTTGCGCTTCTTAGCAATGAGAACAGGTGCAGAAACAATTACTAATTTCTCCATAAGAAACATTTCGTTGCTGAGTAATTCTAGATCAGAACGCCCACAGTAGACTGATCGCGTACCATCAGCAAGACCGAATGTAGGACGGAATCACTGTATCCAAATGCTAGGTCTCCCGTGTGGAAGGGGCCCTTTGAATCATATACATATTTCTCCACAGAAAATTTTCACCAATTTTATTCACATTTTATGTAGTGCACATAGTTAATGTGGTGCTGCGCGGTGTCACCATTGCGGACTCGGCTAGAGTAGACGAGGTCGTGGCGAAGTGCGGTGTGTGAGACAAATTACGCGACTTAGTGATCCGCAGATTTACTCAGAAACCTTTATTCACGACGTGGACTAAATCTTTGCACTGCAACAAATCTACAGTGTAAACAGGAGTCGCCGGCCTTACTCTGGTCCGCGAGACAGACACAACTCTTATGACATTAGTCATCAACCTGAAGCAATCCACCTGCTTTCAAAATGCTGTCAGGTCGCACCACTGTAATGGAAAATTGGCACCGGAAACAGAACAATACAGCGTCCAACCACTGTCTAGAATCACCTCCGTAAAAACAAAACACGATAAGCCTGAAGTGAAACGAGAGATAGACACACACAAAAAGTTTCCACTGGAACAAATATAATTTACCTTCTTCTATAAGACCTCTTTAAGTCCATCTCGTTGTTACTAAACACTGTCTCCATCTTGCTGATGTCCCCACGTTCTGATATGGGACATTTGTCCTCTAACAAGTGCTCGCTCACTAAGCCACATCTTTTATCACAGACCAGGAAAACAACCGAGACCTTAAGACCTATGCATGGAAGGGCACTTGCCATCTCTTTTAGTTTTCCATAGGAGAAGATCAACGTTCATCTCCTCCCCGTAGAGGAATCTGATGTGTTCACACGGAAGATAAACGTTGTTGGTCACTGAGGATCACTCACTCCCGACTTCATCCACGAAACTCTTTTAAAAATTCAGCCTCATTGGGCTCATGGCTCCTGTCCAATCTCTGCGCCACTATGGTTCCCAGCTGACTCAATTTCGCGAGCACCAAACCTTTCTACGAATTTATTTTTACCTTCACGTCTTTCGCTCAATCAACCTACAGAGCAGAATGTAAGCACTTCAGTTGGCCATTTTCTGCTAACATTCTTGGTATTTCCACATGACGCTGCTACCTGCGAACACTTCCAGAAGTTTCTATCCCAAAGGATGTTAGGAAGACCGGCCGTCATGTGAAAACCACTAGCGCTTGGAAGCAGCAGAACTTCCCCTTAGCCGTATTAAGGGAGGACCATCCCATTACCTCCAGGCTGGAGGGAGGCCCCCTGCCCTTGGAAAGTGGAAAACCGTCGATGGAACTCACAACAGCGTCTAACGGGCGTGGTCGGGAAAATATACGTTAAATAGCCCCTCATTTTTCTGCTGCAGATGAAACTATTGCTAACACGAATCTGTATTGTTAACATGAAACTATATTGGTTACTAGGACAATGAAAATATTGGAACAGAAATATTCTCATAAAATGTCGAAATAATGGCTAGCTGATTGGTGTTTACAGAGACCACATATATACCTGTCATGTGTTGTCCAAGAATGGACACTTTTTCGTTAGAACCGTAGTGAGGTACTCCTCAAAGACGTAGAACATGACACAGAACAAGGCTACATAACACATATTTACAAGATAAGATTATACTAATTTTTCTTCCCCTGAAAGTAAGTCAAATGGTCCCCACTGATGTGTGAAAAATTTCACAGTTGTGAAACCTATTTCATTTAAGAAGTAATGACATATTTGTCACAAAATATGTAAATGTGTAATAGACCGAGGTTAATCTCACAGGACGTAACAAAACAACACGCGCTTAGCTTCGTAGTGAAAGATTCATTCTGGTAAATTATTATTGATTACTTCTATAAAGCAAGTTTCAAAGGAACCAATTTTTAAGCTATCACCAGGAAAGACTGCGTTTTTCCATGTGTCAGAATGATTCTTTTACATTTATGTAAAAATCAAACCAAGAAAAATTTCACAAAAAAAATTCATTGTGATATTTTCATCCAGCATGTATCTTCATTTAAGGGGATTAAAACATCCTTCTACACACGCCGTTTACGTGTAGAAAAAAAGAAATTACGATGAACTGCCCGAAAACTGTTACCCAGTGTTTTTCGAGGAATCACTTCGATTGTTCATCTTGCTGTAGTTTTATTCTATTTGGAAGGCAGTGGAACTTTCTGTGGGTGTGAGATAGGTACCTCTCACTTTGGTTTAATAATATATTAAACGTGAGCGAATAATATTGATTTACAACATTTATTAATATTCGGTTCCAAACATTAATTTTACAGACGTGATTGCAAAATACGAACTTGAATTATTTACGGGGGAAAGGAAAGAGTGGTAAAAGTTGCGGAAGGTCAGTTTGGATTCCAGAAAGAGGCTGGAGCACGTGAATCAATACTGAACCTACGTCTTATATTTGAATATTGCTCGAGGATAGGCAAATTCATATTTACCGTATCTGTAAATTAAGAGACAGTTTTTGATGTATTCTTTGAAATTATGGAGACAATAGGAATAAAATCTGGCTATGACCTGTATAAAACTAAACAGTGGTATAGGTCGAAGAACGTGAATGAGAGGTCGTAATTGTGAATGGAGTGAGAGAGGCTTGTAATTAGTGGCGCATTCTAGGTGTTCACAAACTTTTAGATTCAGATAAATTTGAGAGTGTGAATTTAGTAGCACCTGCTGTCTAACAGCTCAGCTTATAAACAATTTATTATTATTATACGTAGTGGCTGTAGTTATATTAACAGTAATAATAAGAACAATAATATTAATAATACGCGTAACGTGTCTAACAAAAGAAAGAATTGTTTATGTCCAATTTTATTGTTTGGTGCATAATTAAGTACAGTTTAGGGCTGGGACGAAATGATGTGTAAGCTTTTCCTACTCTCCGTTTCGAATTTTTTTTGTAAGTGAGAGTTTTCGTGCTTCTTTATTTTTTCGGACAAATTAACTCCCGGGCTGACATTCAGATATTCTTAAGTTGCACCAACACAACAACTTACGCTACATACACTTCTTTGTTAAGTGTTCGCTTGTGCTGAAGCTAATTTGATTTCGTCACTTTCTCAATCAATGAATCCGGTCTGGAAATCCCTAGTTCCTTTGTGGCTAACTTTTCCTGGTAATTTTCTTTACTCTTAGCACTTAAAACAGGTTCAACAGAGTTCATGTTAACACTGCACACGAAAACCGATACCTGCACAGGAAACAACCAACTCCGAACACAAACTGCCGCTTGCGAAAATGATTAAATTCAAGCAATTACGTCTGCCAACGTGGTCAGTTGACTAGAATACAAGTGAGGCGGTGAGAACAATAAGGGCCTAAACCACACCGCCGTCGTTCCCATATCTAAGTGAATGTAAGAGAAACCAGCGAGGCAGATTTTCGTGAATGTTCATATATGCAACGTGGACCTACAGCACAGATAAGCCTGACTCACCATAAGATAAACAGATGTCAGAAGCATGAACAAACGCTACAGTCTCACAATCGACGACGATGTGCTTTAGGCCCTTATGGTTCTCATCGCCTCAAAAGGATTACTGCATGATAAAATCAAAACCTTAATATTCTATAACTCATTCGCGAACCCAAAAAATAGATTTTTCTATCAGTATAACTATAACATAAACTGACATCCGATTTGATTTTACTATATAGTGAATGAATTGGCATATCTGACGAGTGTGCTACTGTCTAGTGCGATTTATGCCAAGCGAAGTTGGATAAAAGTCAGCTGCAGTGAGTTACCACCTAGTGGCATTAACACAAACTTGTAGTAGAGTGGCTAGGACTAGCTGTGCACGCTATGAACCGTGCACGTTGTTCATCAAATTCGTGTGTATTTGACGTGTACTGCAATGATGCCTCGCCTGTTGCGAATGTGCACAAGCTTCTTCAAACGTGCACATCTGAAGATGTGCTCGCGACTCTGATGCCAAGTTTCACGAAGTACGGAATGGTACCAAACCCTAGCGCAGTAGATTTAGTGTATTTCAGATTACCGTGCCTACGTTACGTTTAACAACATTCGAAGAAAAATAATCAACAAATACGGAACGTGTCAAGATTCAGCGTGTTCACTTTCACTGGTACTCCCTACACAGCACCCGCCACTGCTTGTTGTCTATACCCTACATAACTCAACTTGAAAAGTGAGGAAGCAGTAACAGACACCAAAGAGAAATTTAGAAAGGGCATGGAGAAGAAATAAAAGCAATGGGGTTTTCTGATGATGCTGCAATTCTTCCAGAAGCGACAGGGGACTTATAATATTAGTTGAACAGAATGAGCAGTGTCTTGAAAAGTGGTTAGAAGATGAACTTCAAACAAGAGTAATGGAGTGTAGTTCAATTAAATCAGGCGATTCTGAGAGGCTTAGATTAGTGGATGAGGCACTAAAAGCGGTAGATGACTTTTTCTATTTGCGCAGCAAACTAACTGACGGTGGCTGAAGCACAGTGTCACGTGTAATCTAAAAATAAGAAGCAAATGTTTACTTTAAAAGAAAGATACGTTAACATCAAATAAAAAAAGAAAATTAATTTATAATTTAGGAAGTATTTTCTGAAGGTTTTTATTCAGTGTGGCCTTGTGAGGAAGTGAAACGCGGGTGATCAATAAAACGCAAATGGCTCTGAGCACTATGGGACTTAACTTCTGAGGTCATCAGTCGCCTAGAACTTAGAACTACTTAAACCTAACTAACCTAAGGACATCACACACACCCATGCTCGAGGCAGGATTCGAACCTGCGACCGTAGCGGTCGTGCGGTTCCAGACTGTAGCGCCTAGAACCGCTGAGGTGATCAATAGTACAGACAAGAAGAAAATAGAAGCTTTGGAAATGGGTTGTTACAGAACAATGCCGAAGATTAAAGTGATAGGTCGGGTGACAAATTGTGAGGTACTGAAACGAGACAGGAGAATAGTTCTTCATAGCGTTACTTCACTGACAGAAGAGATACGTTGATGGAGCACATTCTGAGGTATCAGAGAATTTACTTTGAGAATAAATGGGAGTGTGGGGAGTCAAAATTGAAAAGGAAGACCAGGCTTGACAGTTTCAAGTGGAGATAGACTGGGATAGATATGTAGAGATTACGACTTGTACAGGGTACAGCTGCGTGCAGAGATGCATCAAACGAATCTGAATACCACAACATTAATAAATTTTAGTCGATTAACTGCATGTTTCCCCTTGCAGCGTCTGCGCCATTCTCCTAAACCACTTTCCTATAATATTCCACTAATCACCAGTTTTCATCAGTTGCTACTTTGTGTAACATAATGTATTTGTTACTTTTCTTGTAGGTGTGCCTTTCACTACCTCCGTCCGTTATATACGCTATTGTTGCGGTTTAAATATGTTCACATTTAATAATATATCGTACGAGGACACACAACAGCCCGAGAAAACATCGAAAGACAAAGCCAAGGAATAATTATACAAAACAATGAATAAACGTGCATCAGTGGTATGACGACATATCAGTACTTACGTCTTCCTTTTTCTGTGCCTATAACATTACTTCGGAAAATATCCTGAACTGATCGTGCACTGAGCAATTGATGACAAAGAAAGTATATGTAAAACTTAAATCCATGTTGTATTAAGATGTATGTATTGTTGCAAATATTAGACTTTCGAATACAAGTGGTGCAAGTCCAGAGAAAGTGTTTTCAGATGTTGGAGGGTAAAGGTACCTGGGAGTAAAAAAAAAAAAAAAATCAGCATAAACTTTACAAACATAAATTTATTTTGAAACAGATAATTACACTTCACTTGTTCCATACAACATAGAGTACATTCAAGAAACACTGGAGACTGCAACAATGTTGGAAACGGAAAATATGGACGTGCTTCAATAGTCTCCTGAAAATAACTGCAAGCAATGTAGTAAACAACATAACAGTCCCAAGTTTAATAACTCCATATCCGTTCTTGTATTAACTATACTGACCTACGCATTTACTCATAGAACAGCTCATCATTGTCTTCAGACTCGGCGTCATTTTCAACAAACCGTTTTTGATGTGTGTCTGTAATGCAAGGTGTATATGTTTGTTGAAATGATGCAGAATGGGAAGAATGAAAAACAGCAAATCCTACATATCCTTCATGTTTGGATCCTTAACTGCACTTCGCTGTTTGTAGAGACTGTCTTGTCGTGGTAGCTGACGTGATGGGCTTGCTGTAACTTTCTTTGCCAAATTAGTTTTATGGAAATGGATCTCAAGATCAAATGTGTTCTTGTATTTTAGTGAATATGCACATCCCTTTTCGTACCTGCACCTCTGAATGTATTGCCAGTTCACTTTGTGACCATAAACAGTTTTCTTTCGGTTTACAATGACTGCTTCTAATTTTTTTGTGGATTAAAAAGTCAGTATGCATCATGTGAACAATTTTGAACGGACCTTTATTCTTGGATTCTTCCACAATCGTTACCCAGTCATCTGCTGAATAAATATGGGTTGCTTTTCTACGCTTTGCTCCTATCAAGCCAAAGTCTGCATCATTTGGCAGGTGCGGATGTCCTGACACAAGAAATTTATGGTCTATGGTTTCTGTTTTTATACCAGTTTCTTATAATAGTTTCTTCAAAGCAAGTGCCACTTTTATGTTCCGGTTACATGCTTGCAATGGTTTTCAAGTTCCTTGAGTTGCTTCACAGGAAACGTTGAAAGGTCTTGAGATCCTCTTCCTCCATCCGTTCCATCCCATTCTTTTCATTAAATGAGTGTGATCCAAAGTTGCTCACATACATATTTCCTTGTAGTGTGTTACTGACGTGGAGAGTTTTGGAAACGGGAGTGCGTTCGGTAGATCAAAAGTCAGTACGTACAAGTCATTAGAAATATTTATTGAATCTGGTTTCACGGTCACCCTAGGCCGAGTAGCTTTTCTACTTCATGGGCACTCTCTTCCATTGAAATCTTCTTGTTAATTTCACCATAGAAACTGCGTGTCTTTTGATGGTAGCTGGAAATTGAGTTGTTCTTTTTTTTTTTGGAAAGACAGGATAATTGAATTTCTCTTTTACTGATGTTTTACGTTCTTCATCACTTTTCTGGACGTACATGCTGTACATTTTGGAAACAGACAAATCTGGGTTTTCTTTTAGGATTTTTGTTTCTTGTATAATGTCACTGATTAGCTGGAAATAATTTTCTGTATTCCATAACATCCGTGGCATCAGTTTTATTGCCTTGGGCCTTCTTGCCAAGAGAGTTAACTACAGCATAAATGTCCGGCTTTGATTTGCAACAGTACAGTCGTTCATAGGATATGTAAACTTTATTCAGAAAGAATGCTTTAAAACCTGGGAGCTTTGGTTTTCCATCTACAGGAACTACTTAAACGACGTTGATTTTTGATTTATGGAACCATTTCGCAGCAGCCGCACACTGAATAATTGCACTGTTCCCCAAAGGTCAATATTTTGTTGAGAATATTCATCTAGGATCCCGAAAGAATCAAACAATTTCCTAGACTGGTCTTCCGTTATTCTTGCAAAGAATTTTAATCGACATGTGCAGATCCTATTGATGAAAACTTTTCCATTAACCAGTTGTCGTTTTCTGGTCATATATTCTTATCCAGCGTTGGGGGTGTTTTCCTTTTGTCAGTCGTCGAGGTCTCCACATTTCCTCTCTAATGGTGACTGACCATTCTCTATGATTCCCTCACTGAGTCACTTGACAAATAACATATTAAAAATCTACGTCTATATATACATGATTACTCTGCTATTCACAATAAAGTGCCTGGCAGAGGGTTCAATGAACCACCTTCAAGGTGTCTCTCTACCGTTTCACTCTCGAACGGCACACGGGAAAAACGAGCACTTTAATTTTTCTGTTCGAGCCCTGATTTCTCTTATTTTATCGTGATGATCATTTCTCCCTATGTAGGTGGGTGCCAACAGAATGTTTTCGCAATCGGAGGAGAAAACTGGTGATTGAAATTTCATGAGAAGATCCCGTCGCAACGAAAAACGTTTTTGCTTTAATGATTGCCACTCCAATTCACGTATCATGTATGTGACACTATCTCCCCTATTTTGCGATAATACAAAACGAGCTGCCCTTTTTTGTACTCTTTCGACGTCATCCGTCAGTCCGACCTGATGCGGATTCCACACCGCACAGCAATACTCCAGAATAGGGCGGACAAGCGTGGTGTAAGGAGTCTCTTTAGTAGACCTGTTGCACCTTCCAAGTGTTCTGCCATTGAATAGCAGTCTTTGGTTTGCTCTACCCACAGTATTATCTATGTGATCGTTCCAATTTAGGTCATTTGTAACTGTAATCCCTAAGTATTTAGTTGAATTTACAGCCTTCAGATTTGTGTGACTTATCGCGTAATCGAAATTTAGATGATTTCTTTTAGTACTCATGAGAATAATTTCATACTTTTCCTTATTCAGGGGCAACTGCCACTTTTCGCACCATACCGATATCTTATCTAAATCATTTTGCAAGTCGTTTTTATCATCTGATGACTTTACAAGACGGTAAATGACAGAATCATAGTTATTAAAAACACTAAAAGTAAAATTCTAGGCAAATAAGCGCATTATATTGCCTTAGCAGTTTCAAAACAGGTTATGCTGTTATCAGACGCCGGCCGGAGTGGCCGAGCGGTTCTAGGCGCTTCAGTCCGGAACTGCGCGACTGCTATGGTTACAAGTTCGAATCCTGCCTCGGGCGTGGATGTGTGTGATGTCCTTAGGTTGGTTAGGTTTAAGTAGTTCTAAGTTCTAGGGGACTGGTGACCTCAGATGTTAAGTCCCATAGTACTCAGAGCCATTTTGCCTGAAATAATAAACAGCTATTTCAGTTGCCAAGTAAAGTTCTCCCATCTCGCACCACAAAACTCGACTAGGGAGTTCGTTCAGTAGTCTGCGGCAAAGATCCCGTAACGCAGAGTTTACTGTACCTCTGGTCTCAAAGCACAATTTTTCTGATTTGTACTCCGATCACCTTGTAAATTGATGACAATAATTATCTATTTTGTACCAGTAATGACTGTCGTTTTATTATTTCTTAACGTTAATCTGTCTCTAATGTTATTAACAGCTTACCAAGTGTAGAAGAGGATGACGTATAAAACGCAGTAACTAGCTTGGGCGAAATTTTCATATCCGCCACTGCTGCCATCTCCCCGAGATAACTACGAATTGTAGAAATTGTTTAGAACGTGTTCTTCATTTATTTAAACGCAATTCCGTTTGCCTACTGCGAATTATGCTACCGAACTTGAAACATTTGAAATTCGTACAGTTGCGAAAATACGAAGCCAAGCCAGTTATCCAGTGCGAATAATACTTTGTGTCCTAGTATCTTTAAATCCGTAGACCTCTTGTCAATTTAACTCGCCCAGTTATTATTAAGGCGAGTTTAAGTGGCCATGTTGTGGAGCATAAACACTTTGCTTTTTAATCAAGTTTGACATTGTGGTGCATAATCACTTCGTCGCCCCTCCCCCCCCACCCCCCTCGTCGCTCAATTGTTAAGGATTTCTTCTGTCGAAGCGGAAGTGACGCACAACTCTCATGACAACAGGTTCTGCCAAGGCTGCTGTTGAGTCGTCAGGGTTACAGTTGCGGCTTCTCGGTGACAGGTGGTGGAATGGCCGCCGATTCCGTCATTTCCTTGGTATGTCTATCAGGTGATTTGTTCGTACCACCGTAGGAAACGCAGAAAGCGGGTTTAAGGCAGTCGAGGGAGATAGATGGAGTACGAGCTTCATCCTAGACAAGACAATGAGTACTTTAAACAGGTAAGATACAAACTGCCTACCGTGGCTGGTGGTAAAACGAACAGGTACTCCAAAACGAGCGCTTCAACCATAAAAGAATATGTCTGGAACTGTTTTGGCATTGATGTCAACCATGAGGAAAACTTCAAGCCAACGGGTGAAGCGGTAGATGACAAACAGGTAGTAAATGTGCCCTTCAGGCGATGGTAAAGGTGTGATGACATGTTTGCGAATCTAGTCGAATCGTTAGTCTGGTGGAACAAATGTTCCAAGGAATGCACGGACATGGCGAGTGATCTTATTCCATTGTCAAAACTTACACTGGTGCACAAGTGCCTTGAAGTCTTTCGATGAATTCGGCCTCTCACTCACTTGACAAGGTTCGTCACACCGTGCACCCGAGGGTGAGACAAGTCATGCAACTACGTGACTGTAAGCTGTTGAAAGTTAGTTGTCACAAATTGTCACGCCTATGATGTAGCAATGTCACAATACTATAGTACTTTTGACGGCGGTATTTGGACACGATATGTTTGTAGACCATATGTCTGCTCCAAAAATGTCACAGTGCGCTGTTGAATTGCTGTGCCAAGGTGAGGGCTTCATAGTCAGCTGCACCTGTAACTGCTTCTACATGAGAGAGGGTGTTAGCTGGTATATTCACTTCTCTCTCGACCTGGACTTTGCGAGACGTGAATTGCTCTATGTAATTCAAGTTGCGCCTTTTACGTGGCGATTCTTTATCTGGTCTCTGACGTAAAGCATACATCAGTGGCTTGTTGTCAGTGACCACCATAAATTGTTGACCTTCGAGCATATGATCAAAGTGTATGTGACATACACCACGTGCTCGTATGTTGACTAGCCCTTCTCCAATGGAGATAGCTTCCGGCTAAAGAACGCCAAGCGCTGCCAATGTTGGTCTACCCGTTGGTGAAGTACTATATCTATTGCAGTCACAGACGCATCCACCATTAAAGTGAGCGGCACTTGCGCAAGAAGGTGTAATGACAGTGCGATAGTGGTCTTCCCTATGATAAAGGCCGTCTCGACTTCACTAGTCCAGAGAGTTTTTCGTTCGCTTTCGGCGAACCTGGGAAGAGTTTGTTCAGTTGAGTGGCCAAGAGTGCGTGGTTGTGCACGAAAGGGCGACAAAAATTAGTGATTCTGAGGAATCGTCGCAATTCACGAATTGTCACAGGCTCTAGTAAGTTGGTTACGGCTTCTACTTTCTCCTGTGGCGGCCGCATTGGTCGTATAACACAGGAATTGTACTTTTACTGATTCAAATACACACTTTGACGGATTTGTGAGTAGTCCTTGTGAACGTAGGTGAGTAAAGGTTTGTAGTCAATGTTGCAGGAGTTCTGTTTGAAAGTTGGATATCACCGAGGTACCATCAACATCAGAAGACGATATCACGTATGACTCCGTTCATAAAGCTCTGGAAGGTTTGTGTAGTGTTATACAGGGTGTTACAAAAAGGTACTGCCAAACTTTCAAGAAACATTCCTCACATACAAATAAAGAAAAGATGTAATGTGGACATGTGTCCGGAAACGCATAATTTCCATGTTAGAGCTCATTTTAGTTTCGTCAGTATGTACTGTACTTCCTCATTCCAACGTGATCAAATTGTAAATTTTCGCAATCAACACGTGTGGGCTGACGAAAATCCGCACGCAATTGTGCAATCACGTCATCAACACAGATTTTCTGTGAACGTTTGGGCAGGCATTGTTGGTGATTTCTTGATTGGGCCCCATTTTCTTCCACCTATGCTCAATAGAGCACATTATCATGATTTCATACGGGATACTCTACCTGTGCTGCTAGAACATGTGCCTTTACAAGTACGACACAACATGTGGTTCGTGCACGATGGAGCTCCTGCACATTTCAGTCGAAGTGTTCGTACTTTTCTGGAGAGACTCTTCGTGCTCGTATTGTGGACGGCTGCATCAGCGCATCAGGGGTTCCATGCGACTGAGGGTGGATGCATGTATCCTCGCTAACGGAGGACATTTTGAACATTTCCTGTAACAAAGTGTTTGAAGTCACGCTGGTACGTTCTGTTGTTGTGTGTTTCCATTCCATGATTAATGTGATTTGAAGAGAAGTAATAAAATGAGCTCTAACATGGAAAGGTGGTGGTTAGTGTTTAACGTCCCGTCGACAACGATGTCATTAGAGACGGAGCGCAAGCTCGGGTTAGGGAAGGATTGGGAAGGAAATCGGCCGTGCCCTTTCAAAGGAACCATCCCGGCATTTGCCTGAAACGATTTAGGGAAATCACGGAAAACCTAAATCAGGATGGCCGGAGACGGGATTGAACCGTCGTCCTCCCGAATGCGAGTCCAGTGTTAACATGGAAAGTAAGCGTTTCCGGACACATGTCCACATAACATATTTTCTTTCTTTGTGTGTGAGGAATGTTTCCTGAAAGTTTGGCCATACTTTTTTGTAACACCCTGTATATTCCAAAACGCAACCTAGTTAATTATAAGAGACCAAATGGGATACAGACAGGGGTTTTAACTACGTCTTCTCGAGCAAAGCGTATTTGATAAAACCACACGTACTATGTATAATGTGAAAAAGACGCGTTTGCCATGGATTATAAATATAAAATCTTCAGTGTGTAGTTGGTAATCTCTCCCTGGGCACCACCCATTCGTCTTCTTTGGAACAACTTCAAGGCGACGAGGTCGAGCCTTCATCAGCGGTCCTGGCGTAATTAATATGTAACAATACTAGCGTGGTTAGCTGCTGAGTAATGTCCTGGAACTGCTTAAGTGGTTCTAAATATAGAGGATCACCTACTATCATTCTTACAGCAGTATCATTAACACGGAGTAAAACTCCGCAGCTGGCTAAGTTAGTGGTAGTGTCGAGGAGGTGCACTATGACAGAGGTCCGGTAGCTGTCCGTAAAATGACAAAAAGCCTGCTCCGAACACAGGGTGTACAACATTTGTAACAATGAATTTCCACTCAAAGTTGCAACGGAGGCCCAAGTTTGGGGACAATGTCACACGATCACACGTCTGGACTGCAGAACCGTTGGCGGCAAAGAGGCGACAGTCATCACTGCTCCGGCGAGACATACGGAAAGATGGTACACTGATACTTCGACATCTGTATTAACCAGGAATTGCTGTTTCGTCTAGTGGTCTCTGGCAAACAGTCTACGGCTGCCGTTTGAAGAGTCAGTCGCCATCATTACTGACTTACGTTTCCCGTACCACAGGGTGGACCGCTTTTCCGCGCCACGTAGCGAAACCTCTATGAGCGGTGGCGCCGTGTCTGGCGAATGGAACACTGTGTTTGCAGAACTTGAGCAATAACCTCAGCGATTTGTGCCTCTAGCGATGCGAGAGGGTTGCCTAGCGTTGGGCAAGTAGCTGTTACAGATATAGACGGGTACATCTCTGAGATATGGTCTGCAGTTTGTCCATGCTGCATCTCCTGCGCCTTTGGTTATAGGCGCGTCAGCCATACGTTCTGTAAAATGTGTTCGTTGACGGTGTTACTTGCAGGCTTCCGCAGTTGGCGCAAGTAACAGCGAAGGGGTGCCATCAAATGTTTTGGAAATTTGTAGTAAGGTGTTATGGGACGAAACTGCTGAGGTCATCGGTGCCTAAGCCTACACACTACTTAATCTAACTTAAACTAACTTACGATATGGACATCACACACATCCATGCCCGAGGGAATACTCGAACCTCCGACGGGGGAAGTCGCACGGACCGTGACAAGGCGCCGAAGACCGCGCGGGGTGGTGGAATCACCTTTCTTCTCAGTACGAAGTAACATTGCTAGGCCTTTCGCGTAGAACTGTGACCGGTGGGTGATTAAAGCGTTTTTATTTGTTGAGTATCGATTGGTGCTTGGCACTGAAGCCAAAATATACTGTATTTCCGTAGCCATATGTTCATTCAATGCAGCGAAAACGTAATTGTGCTTAGATCCACCGCGGTTACGTGAGCTAGCACAGACTGGCTCTCAAGCTGTGCAAACCACAACACTGTCAGAACGGGGGTGGTTAGACGGTGGCAAGGTTAATTAGTGTGCTCGTGGGCAGCTGAACGGTCTGTGGCGGGTCCTGCATTGCAAAATCACGTTTCAGTATGCGGAATGCGCGCGGCGCGGTTTGCGCGGTTGTTTCGTGTTGTACGTTCAAAGCGGCACTGTACGAAGCACCGGCTAACGGGATATCGCATCGTACGCACCAAAATGTTGCGGTTTCAATACGTTCATTTTATAGGCAAGATTTAATAATATAGCAGCACGAGGAAACAACTAAAGACACAGCCAAGGAATAACTGCATAAGAGAAAGAATGAACATGCTTCAGCGATCACGTCGTGGAACATAAACACTTTGCGCTGTAATCACGTTTGACACTGCCGTACACGATTAAAAAAAAAAAAAAAATGGCTCTGAGCACTATGGGACTTAACTTCTGAGGTCATCAGTCCCCTAGAACTTAGAACTACTTAAACCTAACTAACCTAAGGACATCACACACATCCATACCCGAGGTAGGATTCGAACATGCAACCGTAGCGGTCGCGCGCTTCCAGACTGTAGCGCCTAGAACCGCTCGGCCACTGCGGTACACGATCACTTCAATACGTAAACTCTTCGCTCTATTTTTCCTAAGGTAATTTATTGCTGTTTTACAGTTAATAAACATACACATTAGCGATTCGCTTAGGGAGTAAACTAATACTACTTCATAATCAACGAAAACTATAATCTAACTTATCCCTCGATTACGATGCCGCTATGGTATCTGTGAGTGACCAGTAACCGGTCGTGAATTTATCTCTTCTTTCTTTCTTGTTTAAATTCAATTGAAAGATGAAAAATTTTTCAGCAACATTCTACATTCATTCACTTTATTTTCACTGTGTTGTTCACATCTTACAGATTAAAATTATTCGGAATATACAATTTGTCATTACATGTTGTTGCATACTTACTGTCATAGTCGACTGATTATACTGTCGTATAAACGACTGAATACAGTGTATCTATAATTTTTTAGTGGACTTCAATCTCAGTAATTAATAAGTAAAATTAAAAAGTCTTTTGTTTTCTTACGTTCAGTTTGCTATGTAAAACATTTCAGGGTAATTAATTACAATTGACTAAGTTCATTATGTCTTATGTGAAACACTTCAAAGAGCTTAGTCTAGTTTAAGTACACATTTTATACTATGAATGAAAATATTTGATTTAATGAAATGAATTCGCCGTTGCAAACAAGGACTACTATATCAGCTGTAGAATGGAATGACGACAATGAAAATTTGTGCTGGGCCGGGACTCGAACCCGGATTTCCCGCTCATCGCGAGCGGTCGCCATACCATTTGGCTATCCATGCACGACTAATGGGCAGACACAAACTTGCTCAGGTCGTCAAACATGCATGCTTGTCCAAAGGAACTTTGCATCGTAATCAGAATAACACAGGCACTGCAATATCGTATTTGACTAAACTGCCAAATAACTGACGCAAGTGTAACAAGAAAAAATTCCATTAATATTACTTCGACCCATAACGATATGGCGACAAATAACTGAGAATTACACATTAGCAATTCGATAATTATTTATTGAATAATTATGAAGACATTTAGTAAAATTTTCTTTATTCCCTGCCAATTACTTATTTGAATCACACATTGTAGTTGATCACCGTTAACAACAGTATAAATTCGATACTACTGCGCTATATAGTGGCCCACGAGCGTCACCCACAATGGACACCTGACGTGTAGATTTCCCGAGTAGTGTCAGCTAGAAATGCTCGCACTGGTCCGTAGCAGCGGTAGTAAATAAACGAAAAACCTGAGAAACTGTTTCGGCCAAATTTTTTCCGATCTTGATTTCTCTTGAGTATGCGATTTCGGTATGCAATACGTCAGAATTTTCGACGACACTGCTGTCTTCATCGCCTGAAACATTTAAGGTAAATATTTATGTATAGCTCATACTTATCGAGTTTTACTCATCATAATTTGGTAAATAATTACGAAAGTTTGTTTGTCAATGTTTCATGCTGAACGAGTGAAGATCAGAGGAACACAGCTTCGTTTACTTCATACTGAGGGACCACCGCCGCGGCGGTCAGTGTGTGACATTTAGCCGACGGCCAGCGACCACGAGAGGTTACCGACGGTCTGTTGTCATTCCCTGTGATAATCTTTTAAGCACTGGTGTTGTGAAACAAAAATAATGACGTGAAAAACTGGGTGTGTTTAATTTTAATTGTTCGAGGACATGCTGAAAGGTAATGCCTCCGAATTTTTTATGCGAAAACTCTTACAGCTTTTTAAACAAAACAAACGTTATTAACATTCGACATCTTTATTCTTCCTGTCAACCACTTGGAGCTAGAGGGCTCCGAATTGTGGCGTCGTAACGTGTGTAACGTAATTACGTCGGTGCGTGAGAAACAGATTGCTGTAATCGAGTTTTGAAATCGAAGAGTTCGGCCACGCATCGAACACCCTCTCCTTCAGTACGACAATGACAGAACACACACGAGCGCTGAGACATTAGCAACAATCCGACGCCTCGGGTTCACTGTCAGCAATCTCGTCCGTACGGTACCTACTTCGCCAAATCTTATTTTCACCTGCCTCCAAAAGTTAACGAACTCTTTCAAGGACTTGAATTTGATAGTGACGATGCGCTACAAGCAGAGGTGGTGTTGCGGCACCCTCACCCTCAAAGAAATCAAACATTCTGCAGTGACGGTATCAACGAACTAATTTCTCATTGGGAAAAACATGTTCATTGCCAGGGTGATTATGTTGAGAAATAAGTATGTAAACATCAAGTATAGAGCTGTAGAATGTTAACAACATTTGCGTTACTTCAAAAGCTATAAGAGTTTTCACATAAATTCGGAGGCATTACTTTTCAGGACGCCCTCGTACTAAGCAGTTTCATATTGTTTCTCGCAGTGAAAGGGTGTCTGAAACGTCATCTAACCTGAAGCAAGACAGAAGCCCTCTGTTACTGTAATTTTTAATAGTGCAGAAGATGGAAATAAACGATTCTTTAGTGGAAAGGAAAAAAGTGTTCGACTTTTAAATAAGCTTATATGTCGAGGTTTCCTTGCTTGAAAATGTTTAAAACGACAGTAAATGATGCTACTGAACTTTCTTCAGACTACAAATTATTGCAATGATCAAGATTATATTGTGAAGATTTTTATTTATTTTTTTTTTTTTGGTTCGGGGTTATTGACCTGTACTGTCAAGAGCTTGGTAGGAGTGTAAAATAATGTATGCAGAGAAATAGAAACATAATGATTTTCGGTTATTTTTCGATTTTCGTAAAGGTTAAGTGCTTTCAGCTATTGCCATCATGGCCTATCAACTACATACTTTAGAATACAAAAAAGGGATCTCGACAGGGTTTGGGATGTATACATCTGGAGATTACAGGGATTGTACAACGACAGTTAGAACACAAATTTCATATACACACGTTACTATCTCGTATAAAACAAATGAAAAGCCTTGTATATTTGACAGTCTTCATGATGAAATAAAGCAGGAGCACTTGCTGACAGAGGCACCTTGAATTTCACGTGGTTTTGCAGTATTGGTTTTGTTGTGCATCGAAGAAAGTGCAAGAAAACATTTCCTTCTTTAATCTGACTGTCGTAGTTTGAAGTACTGGTATTGTTGTGCCTCGAAGAAAGTGCAGGAAAACATCTCCTTCTTTATTCTGTCTGTCGTAGAAGGGTTATCCATCATACCTATCCGACGTAAGCGGGAAGGAAACGATCTATCATTTGTACACAATCGAACGTATACAGGGTGGTCCATTGATAGTGATCGGGCCAAATATCTCACGAAATAAGCGTCAAATGAAAAAACTACAAAGAACGAAACTCGTCTAGCTTGAAGGGGGAAACCAGATGGCTCTATGGTTGGTCCGCTAGATGGCGCTGCCATAGGTCAAACGGATATCAACTGCGTTTTTTAAAAATAGGAACCCCCATTTTTATTACATATTCGTGTACTACGTAAAGAAATATGAATGTTTTAGTTGGACCACTTTTTTCCCTTCGTGATAGACGGCGCTGTTATAGTCAAAAACGTATGAGTGCGTGGTGTCACGTAACATTCCGCCACTGCGGACGGTATTTGCTTCGTGATACATTACCCGTGTTAAAATGGACCGTTTACCAATTGCGGAAAAGGTCGATATCGTGTTGATGTATGGCTTTTGTGATCAAAATGCCCAACGGGGTTAATGTATGGTGCGGCATTATGGGAGGAAGGATAATTGACCCCCATTTTATCGATGGCAATCTAAATGGTGCAAGGTATGCTGATTTCCTACGTAATGATCTACCCATGTTACGGTACTACAAGATGTTTCACTGCGTGACAGAATGGCGATGTACTTCCAACATGATGGATGTCCGGCACATAGCTCGCGTGCGGTTGAAGCGGTATTGAATAGCATATTTCATGACAGGTGGATTGGTCGTCGAAGCACCATTCCATGGCCTGCACGTTCACCGGATCTGACGTCCCCGGATTTCTTTCTGTGGGGAAAGTTGAAGGATATTTGCTATCGTGATCCACCGACAACGCCTGACAACATGCGTCAGCGCATTGTCAATGCACGTGCGAACATTACGGAAGGCGAACTACTCGCTGTTTAGAGGAATGTCGTTACACGTATCGCCAAATGCATTGAGGCTGACGGACATCGTTTTGAGCATTTATTGCATTAATGAGGTATTTACAGGTAATCACGCTGTAACAGCACGCGTTCTCAGAAATGATAAGTTCACAAAGGTACATGTATCACATTGGAAGAAACGAAATAAAATGTTCAAACGTACCTACGTTCTGTATTTTAATTAAAAAACCTTCCTGTTACCAACTGTTCGGCTAAAATTGGGAGCTATATGTCTGTGACTATTAGAGCGCCATTTATCACAAAGCGAAGAAAGTGGTCCAACTAACACAGTCATATTTCTTTTCGTACTACACGAATATATAATACAAATGGGGGTTCCTATTAAAAAAACACCACAGTTGATATCAATTGACCTATGGCAGCGCCATCTAGCGGGCCAACCATAGCGCCTTCTGGTTTCCCCCTTCAAGCTAGACAAATTTCGTTCCTTGTAGTTTTTTCGTTTGAGGCTTATTTCGTGACACATATATTTGGCCCGGTCACGACCAATGGACCACCCTGTATAATTATCGGCTATTCGCTCGCCTGAAATTTTCGGAATTAGGGGGAACATATAATTGCTTGTTGGACTGCAGTGTAATATTGATCTTTATGGTAGCCTGAAAGGCGCCAGTCCTCTTCTCGTTATACGCCGGCCAGTTTTCGCATCGGAGGATGGTAGACTGATAAAATTATGGAACTAGCTTTATTATTGCTAAATATTTACCGTTATTCGATTACTGAATCTGAGAATTCTGTACATCATCAGGTAAAAGTAACGCCTCTGGTTAACGTAAAAGCAACCGTGTAAACAACTAATGAAGAACGACAGGAAAACATTATGAGACTGGAATTACCCTGTACAGTATCTCTGGTATCACTTTAGAGTCGTAATATGGCGGCGAACTCAAAGGATGTCAAACAACTATGTACTGATAAAACAGTCGTAAAAAATGTGGATAAACTGATACAGCCATGTTACCTTTAGAGTTTTGACGAAATGATCAATCTTAGCGTCGTGTTTGGATGTAATTTTTTGTACAGCTGACGGAAGGTACAGATAAAGAGGGTCAATTCTAGTGTCCGATTCCACGGGTCAGATTTGTTAATAGCATCATACCTAAGGAAAAGACGCTGTATAGAGGCAATCTTTGAAAATAACTGCTCATATTCGTAATCAAGCGAATGTAGCATACGATAAAGTTACAACCTAGTTCAAGTGACTGATTACTTAGCGACGCACTATATCAAAACGAATTGAAGGTAACAAAAGTAAATAAGAACAAAAATAGAGAAATATACTTGTCTGAAATCAATTGTTATTGTAATTTATGCGAGTAAGGAAACCAGAGAGATCCTTTAAAACCCTTGCTGTATAGCGCATGGCAAATCCGTAATACTGTGAAGTAGCCTTAATTTTTAATAATAATTACTGAATGTAGTGGCACTACCTCTGGAAAGTTGGGGGTTCTATGCGGGAAGCAAGTAAAATGTAGCACAACCATCGGGCAATTAAATTAATAGTAACACATACGAAAAACAAAAGAAACAGTAGCATGAAACGTGGCGAAACCGAGACAGAAATCCTAAAAAAAGAAAGGTCAGTACACAAGACAGAAAAATTCCCATAAAGTAACAAATACAGGTATGTGTAATTAGAACTGAGCAATATAGGAGATCAGTTCTAGCTACCAGTTCCATTTATTCCATGGTTCATTATTTAGATCGTTTTCTTGGCAGGTGTGTGCACCGAAATGTAAAGGGAGTTCTGTATTTGTAATTGCTCTCTGAACTACTGCAAAAAGTAACAAATATTAGAATAGGTAACTAGAATGGATCTATATAGGTAAATTCTAGCTACCAATTCCAACAATTCCATGGTTCATTATTTATATAGTTTTTACGGTACGTGTTTACAATTAAATTTAATAGGAGTTCTGCATTTTTGATTGCTCTCTAAACTACTGCGAAAAAATAACAAATATTGGAATCGATAACTAGAATTAAGCGACATAGGAGGCCAGTTCTAGTTACCGATTCCAACCATTACATGGTTCATCATTTAGACAATTTTTGCAGCACGTATGTCCACTGAAATGTGATATGATTTCTGATCTTGTAATTGCTCTCTGAACTGCTGAGAGAAAGTAGCTAATATTGGAATTAGTAACTATAATTAGCTTATATACGTCAGTTCTAGTTATCTGTTCCAATATTTCTTACGTTTTGTAAATTTTCGTTATTTTTGTATTTGCCTATTTAGGATTTCTGTGTCGGTTTTCCCACATTTGATGCTACTGTTTCATATACGGTATTATTCATTTCATTTTCGTATTCTTGTGTTTCTCCTCGCCCAAAACTCCCCACTCCCCCGGTATTCACGTTAGATTCAGTAATTATCATTGTAGGTTGACAATATATTGTTCTTATTTATTTCCGCTATTTTCAGTGCGTTTAGATATCAATTCTGGCTTAGTAAATAGTAGCATGAATTGTGATTGAAATTTCATCGTATGCTACATTCCTTTGCTTACGAATATCATTCGCTGCTTTCAAAGACTGCTTCTATGTAGCGTCCTTGCCTCTGGTATGACTTCATTGCTCAAAGTCAACGAGTGGAGTCGGCCACTAGAATTTATCCCGAATATTTTCCTGAAGTACCAGCAGTGTTTAAATATTTTGAATGCGTTTGAAGAGGTTGAACAAATTTAGTACTAACAAAGGTATCCTAATGATGTATTTTTAACCACTTTTAATCAGCTTCGACTTTGCTCGTTAAGAAAGTATCCCTGTAGGTGGAACGTGCTATTAGTCATTGATACCAAGTGTCTATTCATTTGAGTGTTATTACGAAATCTACAGTCTGCTTTAAACCTGTGGATATCTAACTTGAAATTCTTCTCATGACATGATTCTATAATATATGTGCTAAACTCAACTAGTGTGCAAATATCAGCTTAACTGCAGTACTTGTTTAGACCACCTCTTAAGGCTTACACCGTGATTCCGTTCCAGAATATGTTAGCAGTACCACACAGAAACTTTCTCACGCCGCCATCTTATCTCACCGAATGTCATATTACAGTAACATATCTGCTTTTATCAGTCTAATTATGTATGTCTCTGTCAAGACCTGACATCTCACGCCAACCAGATAAGAAGTATCCTCCGGAACAAACCTGCAATTAAAAAGAAAATAAGTGTACATACCAATAAATATCCACATGGAATACGATGTTCGAGGTACGGAAGCACTCGGTCAGATAACAGTGCGCCGTATGACAGAAATGAGGAAGTCCCACACTCCTTGACACAGCGTAGGGGACGATGCGGGAGACTCGCACCGCCGTACTAGGCTAGGTCCTAGCGGAGGTGGTTGTATGACAAAAATACGTAGTGAATACAACAGTATTTACATTGAAACACAAGATGTATGTTACACGTGTGAATTAATTGCATTGCTTTTGGTGAGAACGATTTTTAAACACGACTATTTTTTCTGTTTTTGATGGAAGCAAATGAAGGATTTTGCGAGATGTTCACTTTTAAGAGAAGCAGTATGATCGACACACAAGTGGTACTACTAACTGCATAAACGCAAATCTATTACGTAACGTTAAAATTTATAAAATGGTCATATACTTCGAACTCCGTCATTTCTTTGTCGTTTCAAAAAAACGAACTGAAACGCGGACGCTACTGTGGACAAAACGAGGTTGCACCAAACGATGTGGCTTGGTGGAAGTGAATTACACGAGTTTATGGGGGGCTATTTTCTGGTCGGGGTGCCGTATCATGAAGTGCGAGCAGCGCTAGGCGGAACTTGGCTGGAATTCAGGGACGCGCGCACGGATTTCATCCACTCGGATGAACAGAGGAAAGCCAGCGGAAACGCCCCGCCTTCCTAATTCCTTGGCAGAAATTTTCGATGTTCACGAAAGACAAACACTCCAAGTTAACAAACTGGAAGGTTTTCACAGCTCGCAAACTCCCACCAGTCCGTTCCATAAGAGATAATAATATGTTCGGTACAGCCACGTAGTTGTCAGTGAGTGGCGATGCGCACAACTTGCGGCTCAGGATTGTTCGCGTGACTGTGTTTTTATTATAATTCGGTCTTGAAAAAGTGCTACATGGCCGAACGGCATAGTGTCTCGGAAAAGTTCTAACATGTTGCTACTATAGTCTTTGTACAACATTCGACGTGAAGTACATAGAACACTTCTGTATTTGAGAAAAAAAACAGACTAGATCGCGATGGTTACTTTATTTCAAATGACCTATTTCGTCCTAGTCTTGAGCGATCTTCAGAATAGCACCATCATCTGTAGTTGACGAAGTTCACAACAGTCAGTAGACCTCATCTGCTGAGCAGTTTCAGCTCAACGACAACTTCAGGCTCTTAACAAGGATTTCTTGGTAACTTTCATTCTCTGACAATAATAACTCAACAAATTGTTTTAACTCAGACACTTTGAAAAGTGAGAGTCTTTTTAACAAAGCACCCGCCGAGCTGTTAGTGGAGTAAACAGATTTGCAATTGCAAATACTTTTGGAAGAGATTTCTAGTTCCGACAGTTGCCTTACAACCAAGGAAAACCTCCACAGAAACGTCGTCAGTCCAAAGAAATCTGTTTATATTTTAACTATGGGAAAACGTGTTCCAGAAAACAAAAAATATGGCAGTTCCTTCCGTGACCTCCCAAGAGGAGTGGCTGCAACTGGAAGGAAATGGTGAGAACTGATGTAGCGGTCAGTGCAGAGTCAGGACTAAGGACTTATGATCTACAGTAGATTCCACTGAACGCAACCGTTTGATAGACGGCTCAGTGACTGTCAGAAGGCACAGGAAAAGCTATGAAATCGATAGCTGGACTCACAGTTTCCTTCTTATGTTCGAGAGCTTGTACCAAATAGTATATACGAATTTCGCACACAAAAACAGCAGTGGTGCATTGTCCAGAAACAGCGAATTTCGATAGTATAACAGATTAAACCGTAAATCAGAGAAATGATAGATGCACCAGTCGTTGCCACCAGGGAGTAAGATATAAAGCACTGTATTTTTGTGAGGCGTGTCTAGTTCTAGGTTCAAGCATTTTGAGGCGTTGGGTGGCAAGAAGGAGTAGTGGCGTGATGTACTCGGTGCGATATAACGACTAATTAGCAGTACTTTTCTGTAATACACATGACGGAAACCCTTATCGAAGGTGACGGTTATCTAGTAGCTTAGGTCATTGAGTGATCAGCTACGGAAGCTTTAAGCAAGTGATGTAATTTTCCTCAGTAACATCCGCAGAGACAGTTTAAGGCACAAGCGACATAAGCCACCGCTTGGGGTGCCGAAGTGGGAAGTATTAGGAGCGAAAATTGATAAGGTTGAAAATGTACGGGGGGAAAATGGGGGAGGGCATCAAATGATAAGTCGCCTGTGTGGAGAAACGTTCTCGAACCGGCACTGCATATGACATTGGTTTATTAAATCTCCTTTTGCTAAAACCTAAGTTCAATAGCACGAAGCCCTCTTATGGCCGTTTTAATCTACTTTATAAAGATAATTCTATCTTATACCGAGGTAGTAACTATTTTATAGGGACGTATTTTTCTAACGAAATGAATGTAGTTATGTGCATCTACTGTTTATTTCTTGTACATTCGTAGGATATTGTTGTTGAGCTAAAGCAATAAGCTGTAACGGATACTCTCTCTTTTTAGTTCGTAGGACACGAGTGTATATGGTTGTTTATGGTGCATTGGCCACTGAGGTTTCATTAGGAAGTGTTGGGTGATCTGAACCACTGGATTACGCCCACGCTTTACTGCACCATCCTCTAGGACATCTGCAGTTATTTGCTACTGCTCAAAGAAAAATACTCGTAGAAGAGCGCTGTTCTTAGGTGACTGTGTGAGTACTGTTTCCCTGACCGGAACAGTCGCAATACTGGTTCTCGAGCTATTTATCTATGAAGTTTTATTTTTACTAGAAACTCAGCTGAAATCCAGTAAATACTGAGAGTAAATTGAAAGCTTCAGCAACGGACTGTGTAAGTAGGCTGTTTAGGTTTTTATTCTGGTAACGCCATGTAGCGCTCTAAATGAAAATCACTGACTGTGCTGTGTGCAGTCTGTGGCTGGTTTGCATTGTTGTAATTTGCTATTGTAGTGTTGGGCAGTTGGCTGTTAACAGCGCGTAGCGTTGCGCAGTTGGAGGTGAGCCGCCAGCAGTGGTGGATGTGGGGAGAGAAATGGCAGAATTTTGAGAGCGGGCGATCTGGACGTGTGTCCATCAGAATGAGTAAATTTGTAATACTGTATATCATGAACTGATATATATATTATGACTTTTGAACACTAGTAAGGTAAATACATTGCTTGTTCTCTATCAAAATTTTTCATTTGCTAAGCATGCCTATCAGTAGTTAGTGCCTTCATTAGTTAAAGTCTTTTATTTAGCTGGCAGTATTGGCGCTCGCTGTATTGAAGTAGTTCGAGTAAGGAAGATTTTTGTGAGGTAAGTGATTCATGAAAGGCTTAGGTTATTGTTAGTCAGGGCCATTCTTTTGTAGAGATTATTGAAAGTCAGATTGCGTTGCGCTAAAAATATTGTGTGTCAGTTTAGTGTTGATCAGAATAAGTAAAGAGAGTAATGTCTGAGTACGTTCAGTTCTACTCAGCTGTTTGAAAATCAAATAATGTAAGAGTTTTATCAGCACAGTAATTCACTGATTTTTCTAAGGGGACGTTTCAACTGTTTCAAAATTAATGAAGATGGGGTGTAACAACCGTTGCAACATTTACGTAGTTGTGAGAGTCTTTCAGGTATGTTCGAGCGAAATAAGGCAAGCCTATTATTAACCGTTGCGTGTAGCGATGACATTACCTGAAGTCCGTGGTGTCTGGGCTAGAGGTACACACAAAAAATCCTTATGGGCAAATACACAATCTCCAAGACGTGATCCTAACCATTTTATGAACAGTGCTAAGTCGCATGGCGTATGCGCGCCAGTGATAGAGCACACCTATCTCTACATGCTGGCGAACTATACAGTTCCACAGATGCCTGCTGATATCATTTCCCAGTAGGATGGCGCCCCACCCCGTTAGCATAGGAATATTACAATATTTCCGCACGTGATGTTTCCCGAGCGTCGGGTCGGATTGGGGATCTCATTGTTTGCCCCCTCGGTCTGCCGATCCGATCCCGCTGGATATCAGTGGATGGGGGCTTATCAAGGACTTATTTACTAAACAAGATTTCGAAATCTGATAGATCCAAGAAAACGGATATGCGCCATGGTAGAGGCCATAACACTTGTGATGCTTGTGAAAATGGGGCGAAAAGTGGACTACTGTTTCGATATATGTCGAGCTACAAATGATGCCGACATTGAACTGCTCGAACATCCATAAAATGTTTGAAATCCTGTGTACCGTGTTGGACACATAATGTTAAAGCCTTACTACATTCTGAAATATAAACAAATGTTTTTGTATAATTTGAAATGTAAAATAATTTTTGTATACCTGTACGTAAGTGAAATTAACTGACCGACCAAGATGTGTTTCAGTTTGTATCTCTCACACTAGTATAAAGGCTGGCAAGTAGTTTTAACACCTGAAGTTCCTAAAACTAGTTAGGTGCAAAACTTAGAGATGAAAGTATCTTTCGCATGCTATGACACTGCCAAGTAACATAGGTCTCTGACACTTGGATCAGACAGAGAGAACTGCTACAGTACAATTCACAAGGTAACTGAAAGAATGCAATAGACGGAAAGAAATGACACTTTTATTCCAAGAAAATACGAGGCGTGTTTTTTAAGTAATTACCGTTTTGAAATTAAAAAAGACGTGGTAAGATATCTCAATAATTTTATTTTTACATGAAAGCCTGTACCTTAATCTACGCACTGACGCCATTACAGTCTGATTCTTCCTTGTTTACGTTGTGCACTGAGTGTTTAAGTTGCTTCCGATAATCGTGAGTCCCGCCAACTGTGAAGTACGAGCTGTTATAAGATTTCTTAGTGCTAAAGGCCTAAAAGCGATCGATACTCATCGTGAGATCTGTGCAGTTTTTTTAGAAAACTTTATGAGTGATGGAATGGTAAGAAAGTGGGTGAGAGCATTTAAAGATGCCCGCACAAATGTGCATGATGAACAACGGAGTGGGCGTCCTACGGTCGTTAATGAAAGTTCCGTGCAGGAAGTGGACAAAAAGGGGAGAGAAAACAGACGCTTACCGATTTCCTCCTTGCGGGATGACTTTCCTAATGTTTCTAGTAGTGTTTTGTATAACATTGTACCCGAGCACTTGAATTACCGAAAATTTTACGCACGTTGGGTACCGAAAATGTTGACGGATGTGCACAAAACCAAACGTTTAGACAGTGCATTGACTTTCCTTGAGCGGTACCATAACGACGATGATGATTTCTTAAGCCAAACTGTTATGGGCGATGAAACATATGTGGCCTACGTCACACCAGAATCAAAGCAACAGTCTATGGAAGTTGAGCAAGGACATCGTTTTGCTGCAAGACAGTGCCCGTTCGCATGTGGCGAATCAGACCAAAGATCTCATCAGATATTTTCGACGCGAAACTCTAGATCATCCTCTGTACAGCCCCGATCTTGCCCCCAGTGACTACCATCAGCTCATGCACTTGAAGAAACACCTGGGCGGTCAGCGTCTTCAAGATGATGACGAAGTCAAAACAGTGGTGATGCAGTGGTTAACAAGTCAGGCGGCAGACTTCTATGAGGAGGGTATTCAAAAACTGGTACAATGTTATGACAAGTGCCTCAATATTAACGGAAATTATGTAGAAAAGTAGATTAAGGTACAGGCTTTCATGTAAAAATAAAATTATTGAGATATCTTAGCACGTCTATTTTTAATTTCAAAACGGTATTTTCTTAAAAATCACGCCTCGTAGTTACAGTGAAATCAGCGCGATTCATGGACATTACAAAAGGCCGGGCATGATTCTTCATAGGATGGGTGATCACCACGGACAACTATACATGCTCTGCAACGTACTCCCGTGTTGACCACAAAGGTTGGCAAGGACTTAAGGAGTTGTTGTGGTGGGGCCTCTCATTCCCCCACCAGCGTGGATGGCAACTGCTGCCTGGTCGTTGTTGCCTGTGGAAGTGACGCACTACGAGTACGTCCTCCCAACGAATCCCACATGTGCTCGATGGGACTTATATTAGAGAAACGGACAAGCTAGTCCATTCACCTAATATCCTTTCGTTTCAATAGCTTTTACAACTGCTCTCTTCAATACGGTCGCGCACTGTCGTACACAAAAATTAAGTCAGGGACAAATACATCCCTGAAAAGAAGCACGTGGCGAAGCAGTACAGCGTCATGATAACGTCAATAGCTGAGTGTTCCGTATTCAAAGATCTGGGGTCAGTATGGCCATGAAACTTTGTCTACCCACACCATATTATCCGGACCACAACGATCATGGTCAAGAACGTTCTTGAGGGCATTACATATTCTCACCTCTTGTGATACGACGGTATGTCCAGAATCGCTACTCAGGCTCGGTTTACTCTTTTCATAGAAGAGAATGCGGCACAACACGTCGTTACTTCAATCCCTAAGCTGTTGCTACTACCACAAACCGTGCTGCCGACGCTCGGTTGTCAACGGAACACAACCTAGTGCTCGTCAGGTTAAGATATCATCCTCATACAGTTGCCGTGCCACTGTGGAGCGTTGAGATATTGTGAACTGCAGTCTCGCCAAAGTGGTTGCAATTGTATCCGCAGTTTTACGTGAGTTCCTTCTTACCTGTTGGCCAATGTGGTGGACATCTGCTGCCGCAATTGACCGTGGTCGACCACCACCTCTCCTTCAGGCAGCAATGTTTATGTCTAGGAACGCTCCCCATGCACTTGAAACGATACTGTGGGGAATACCAAAATCCCAGGAGCAACCTTCGTTTCACATAGTCCTACTTTGAGTTTGTTGATTCTTCTCCTCCGTGTGAAGTGATACATACGTCGTCTACGGGCCACGTTACAATGAAGAACACCTCCGCGTTGCACCGCAACTGCTTGCTACGTTGTCTTTTCAGATTCCTTGAACTGCCTGTGTGGGGCCAGCCGCATTTGGCGCTATGGTCACACTTACATCGCGCAGTGTGACGTCCAGCGCTCTGAGCAGAACTGGGTCACCTCTGGCAACAAGCAATTTCATTCATTTTCACCGCATTGTTAATATATTACACAACTTTATCAGTCTCATCGTTTTGCAGAGTAGTGAATAAGTTCAGCCCCTACAAATGTTACTACTTGATGTTCAAGGATATGAAACGCATGCATGCATTCCACCCGCAGTCAGAGAATGGCTCAAGGTTATTTTTCTGGACACCCAACGTACAAAAGTTTGTAAATAACGGCGTGGGGGGGGGGGGGGGGGGAGGGGAGGGATGGAAACCTCATATTCAACTGTAATGCGGAACTGATCCCTAGAGGTCACTATAGGCAGTTTATAAGGAGGCGGGGAGTACTGTATCGTCAGTAGAGAAACAGTAATAGCAGCTGTGATTTTGAAGTGTAAACGCGATGGAATGACCACAGCTAAACCAAACCCACGCAGTCTTCACATATTGATGGACAGGGACCATCGAGCACTGTGGAGGAATAAGAGTCACACGCAGTCGTCAAAATGAAACAATGATGAGTTCCAAGTGGTACTAGCAGACGAGATAGAATAACAACTGTGCGCAGGAATTTAAAAGGAATTGGATATAATATGCGAGCACGTCCTCATTAGCTACATATGTCTGTAATCAGTTCTAAACTCCGCTTCAAGTGGTGTAAAGAGGGACGCCACTGGACAGTGGATGACTGGAAACGAGTGACTCTGAGTGATGACTCACTCTACACCCTGTGGTAATCCGACGGAAGTATTTGGGTTTGGAGAATACCTGGAGAAAATTACCCACCGTTACGTGTTCAAAATGGCTCTGAGCACTATGCGACTCTACTTCTAAGGCCATCAGTCGCCTAGAACTTAGAACTAATTACACCTAACTAACCTAAGGACATCACACACATCCATGCCCGAGGCAGGATTCGAAACTGCGACCGTAGCGGTCGCTCCGTTCCAGACTGTAGCGCCTAGAACCGGACGGCCACTCCGGCCGGCCACCGCCGTTACGTGTGGTGCTGACAGTAAAGTAGGGAGGAGGTGATATTACGGTAAGGTGGTGATTTTTCATGGTTAGGGTGCACATAAGAAAACGTTAAATGCGGAAGGATAGAAACTTATATTGAGTACTGCGTACAGCAGAGGAACAGTTCGGAGACGATGGTTACTTCAGCATGTAAGTGTATCCTGTCATAAAGTAGCATCTGTATGGCAATGGTCTGTGGACAATAACGCTCTTGAAAAGTACTGGCCTGGCCATATCCCTCTAACGAACACGGTGGAACTTCTTAGGGTTGAGTTAGAAAGTCTACTTCGCTCTATACCCCAGCGTCTAACGTCACTAACTTCTCTATTTTCGTCACTCGAGGAAGGACAGAATGCCGTTCCTTCACACACATTCCGACACTTCATTGAAAGTGCCCAAAACTGTGTTAAAGTCGTCTTAAAGTCGAAAAGTGGATACACGCCACAATAATTCCTAATAATTAGTGTCTGGATACTTCACACTGGGGTGACAAAAGTCATGGCATAGTGATATGCACAAACACAGATGGCGGGGGTACCACGTTCACAAAGTATAAAACGGCAGCGCACTATCGCAGATGTCATTTGTACTCAGGTTTCCCACGTGATTGTGAATGCACGGCGTTGAACGCGGGGTGGTAGTTGGAACGAGACGCATGAGACATTCCATTTCGGAAATCGTTAAAGAGTTGACTATTCCGAGATCCACTGTGTCAACAGCGTGACAAGAATACCAAATTTCAGCCATAATCTCTCACCACAGACAACAGAGCGGCAGAGACCACTGGCTTTTGAGTAGACTCGTCAGTGCTAACAGACAAATAACAGTGGTTGAAATAACCGCAAAAATCGATGTGAGACGTACGACGAACGTATTCGTAAGGACAATGCGACCTAATTTGGCGTTAATGGGCTATGCCAGCAAACGACCGATGTGAGTGCGTTTGTTAACAGCACGACATTGCCTGCAGTGCCTCTCCTGGGCTCGTGACCAAATCGGTTGGACCCGAGATGACTGGAAAACCGTGGCCTCATCAGATGAATCCCGATTTCAGTTGGTAAGAGCTGAGGGTAGGATTCGCCTGCGGCACAGACTCCACGAAGCCATGAACCTCAGTTGTTAACAAGGCACTGTGCAAGCTGGTGGTGCCTCCATAATGGTGTGGAATGTTTTTACGTCGAGTGGACTGGGTCTTTCGATTAATGACTGGGAATGTTATTTCCGGCAATTTGGAGACCATTTGCAGCAAAAACGATGGAAATTTTATGAATGACAATGCGCTATGTCATCTGAGCCGCAATTGCCTGAAGAATATTCTCCTCTGTCCATGCGACTGATTTGGTCACGCAGATCGCCCTCCATTAAACCCACAGAACATTTATGGAAAATAATCGAAATATCACCTCGTGCACGGAATCCTGCACCGGCAACACTTTCACAATTATGGATGGTTACAGAGAAAGAAAGGCCCAATATTTCAGCATGGGACTTCCGACGACTTGTTGAATCCAAGCCACGTGAAGTTGCTGCACTACGTCGGGCAAAAAGAGATCCTAAACGATATTAGGAGCTATCCCAAGGCTTTTGTCAGCTCAGTGTAGATCATGTGGTGTGATCCGTTGACACAATTGAGGAGGAGGACAATTTATCGAGAACTGGAAATATGAAACATTGTAGAATGTATATTAATTGTTTACTATGTATAAAGATTACTTTAAGAAAAGTAGGCCAACCTAAACATTAAGACGATAGTAAAGAAGGAAAAGGAATCTCATGTACAGAAACCAAGACTCCACAAGTAGACTAAAGCGAATGAAACAAAAATGTACCTTGTTTTCAACAAAATTCTCAGTTGGCGTAAGCTGGAGGTATGAATATCAGAAAGACGTTACATAACCTGTACGACAGATGTGCGAGATCACGTGGAACAGAAACACAGATTATGGGAAACCTTAGAAGTAAATGGAAGCACATCATATGTTGTGTTATAGAAGAATGCTTATACACTGACTCAGACCTCTGCTCATACAGCAACCATCTCTGACGGTAGTAGCTTAGAAGTGGACATCCTCAGTACAGCGAAGTAGCTTAAGACACTTAATAAAAGCAAGGCCACCAGTCGTGGTTCCTTTATGCTGGTACGATAACTCCGTACTTAACAGTCATATACAACCGCTCACTCGCACGGAGATCCATGTATAAAGACTGGAAAGTTGCACAAGTCACACCAACACCCAGGAATGAAATACGAGTAATTCCCTGAATTACAGACCTATGTCACTAACGTTGATTTGCAGTAGGATTTTGGAACACTGTGATCGAACGTTATGAATTAACTCGGAGAAAACGATTTATTCACTAATAGCCAATGCAGATTAAGAAAATATCGGTCTTGTGAAACACAGCTAGCTCTTTATTGTCACGAAATAATGAGTGTTGTCGACAGTGGATCTCAAATTGACTTCATATTTCTGGATTTCCAGAAGACTTCACGCCATTCCTCACAGGCGAGTTCTAATCAAACTGACTGCCAGTGGAGAACCGTCTCAGTTGTGAGCCTGGATTCATGATTTCCTGCCAGAAATAATAACCGACGGAAAGTCATCGAGTGGAACAGAAGTGATATCTCATTTCCCCAAAGAAGTGTTACAGGTCCTCTGCTGTTCCTGATATAGATGACATAGATGACAATCTTAGGAGCCTTCTTAGACTTTGTGCAGATGATGGTATCATTTACCATCTTGTAAATTATCAGACGATCAAAACGAATTGCAAAATGAATTAGACAAGATATTTGTATGGTGCAAAAAGTGGTAACTAATGAAAAGTGTAATTCATGCACATGAATACAAAAAGAGATCGTCAAAATTTCGGTTACAGGATAAATCACACAAATCTAAAGGCTGTAAACTCAACTAAGTACTTATGGCTTACAATTACGAATAAATAGGAGTGATCGCAAAGATAATATTCTGGAGAAAACAAACCAAAGACTAGGAATTACTGGGAGAACATTTAGATACTGTAACAGGTGTGTTCAAGAGACTGCTTACATTATGTTTTTCGCCCTCTTCTGCAGTGTTGCTACGAGCTGTGGGATCCGCGTCAGGCAGTATTGACGGAGGACATCGAAAAAGTTCAAGGAAGGGCAGCTTGTTTTGTATTATCGCGAAATAACGGAGAGAGTGCCATGGATATGATACAGCAATTGACGTAGCATTCATTAACACAAAGGCGTTTTTCGCTGTGACATGACCTTCTCATGAAATTTCAACCTCTAACTTCCTCCTCAGAGTGCGAAAATATTTTTTTGACGCGCATTTACATAGGGAGCAAAGAGCATCATTATAAAATAAGAGAACTCAAAGCTCGCACGTCAAGATTTAAGTATCTTTTTTCCCTCGCGATGTTCGAGAACGGAGCAGTTGAGAAATGGCTTGAAGGTGGTTCTATGGACGCTTTGCCAGGCTCTTAATTGTGAATTGCAGAGTAATCATTGTAGATGTAACGGCTCGTAACGAGTTTTCGTGTAACACTCTTATAGAGAAATGTTTTGAATCTGAAGGGTAAACGTTTTCCTGAGAAACAATGCACGATTATTTCCGATTCTCATGTTCTGTTTTCTAGAGGTCGTCCCGTAATATGGGGTCCGTCATCTAGAAAATTTGCTTTCAGTGATTATTCGGATGTCTTTTCTGGCGCCTCAGTCGTTGGTTAACGTAACGGAGGGTATCATGTGGGCCATCTATCTGTGAATCGTGTGAACTCTGATCCGTGTGTTATACTATTTTAACTATTTGTGTATCGGATTTTTTGAAAGGTTTAAGGAATCATCCCAGTAACTGACTAAACGAGCGTGGAAATCTGCCTAAAACTATACTATCTACATCATACTCCGCAAGCCACCTAAAAGTTTGTTGCTGTTGTTGTTGTTGTCCTCAGTCCTGAGACTGGTTTGATGCAGCTCTCCGTGCTACTCTATCCTGTGCAAGCTTCTTCATCTCCCAGTACTTACTGCAACCTACATCCTTCTGAATCTGCTTAGTGTATTCATCTCTTGGTCTCCCTCTACGATTTTTACCCTCCACGCTGCCCTCCAACGCTAAATTTGTGATCCCTTGATGCCTCAGAACAGTCCTACCAACCGGTCCCTTCTTCTTGTCAAGTTGTGCCACAAACTCCTCTTCTTCCCAATTCTATTCAATACGTCCTCATTAGTTTTGTGATCTACCCATCTAATCATCAGCATTCTTCTGTAGCACCACATTTCGAAACCTTCTATTTTCTTCTTGTCCAAACTATTTATCGTCCATGTTTCACTTCCATACATGGCTACATAAAAGTTTGTGGCAGATGGTATTTTTTGTACCAGTAACTGAGCCCTTGAAACCTGCTCCACTCGCGAAGAGCGCGCGGGAAGAATGATTGTCAGTAAGCCTCTGTATTGGCTCTAATTTCTCCCCACTTATGTGGGGGAAAGTAATATATTTTCCGACTTTTCGCGGAAAGTGCTCTCTCGAAATTTCAATAGTAAATCTCTCCGTGATGCACAACACCTCTCTTGTAACTTCTGCCAATGGAGTTTGTTGAAGCACCTTTGTAACGCTCCCGTGCCGACTAAACGATCTCGTGACGAAATCTGCTGCTCTACGTTGGATCTTCTCTATCTTTTCCATCAGTCCCATACTGTAGAGATCCCAGATAGATAAACATGACTCAAGAATCGGTCGAACAAGCACCTTATAAACCACTTCCTTCGTAGATGAGTTACATTTCCTTAAGATTGCTCCTATGACACTGAGTCTAAATGGCTCTGAGCACTATGCGACTTAACTTCTGAGGTCATCAGTCACCTAGAACTCAGAACTAATTAAAGCTAACTAACCTAAGGACATTACACACATCCATGCCCGAGGCAGGACTCGAACCTGCGACCGTAGCGGTCTCTCGGCTCCAGACTGTAGCGCCTAGAACCGCACGGCCACTCCGACCGGCCACTGAGTCTGGCATCTGCTTTTCCCACTATTTGTTTTAAGTGCTCATTCCACTTAAGGCCGCTCTGGATAGTTACTCCTAGATATTTAACAGCAGATACTGTTTCCAGAGGTTTGTCATCAACAGTGTAGCTATACAATAGTGGATTTCTTTTCCTATGTAAGCGTAGTATGTTACGTTTATTTACGTTCAAGGTCAACTATCAGAGCTTGTACCATTCATGAGTTCTCTGGAGATCACTTTGCAAGTCGTTTACTATCTTTTGGCGGCGCTACTTTGTTATGGACAACCACATCATCTGCGAAAACCCTTAGAGAGCATGCAACTCTTCGTATTATATCATTTATATGTGTTGTAAGCAGTGACGTTCCTATCACACTTCCTTGGGTACTCCAGACATTACCTATACATCTGTCGATTTTGTTCCGTTAAGAGCGACGTGCTGAGTTCTATCTGCTAGAGAGTCTTGAATCCAGTCGCAAGTATGTTCCGATACTCGATAAGCTCTTTTTCTTTTTTCTTCACTAAACGGCAGTGCGGGACCACATCGAAGGTCGCTATTTCACTGCGCGGGGATTCGGTATGGATCTGGATGCTCTTCCTGTTTCATAAGCCAGCGCAGCGCAGGTTAAGCTATACGACCATGTCATGAATGGTTTCGTACTACCGACAATTTTTATTTTCATTTTCAAGCTACACGCAGCGTCTGCACGTCAGACATGCGACTGAGAGAGCAGGCGAAATAAAGTGCACGCAGATTGTTATTATACACAGCGGGTTGCTGGAAGTCGGTGACAGTGACGGACGTGTCACACTCGGTGTCAGCCTTTCTTTGCGGTCAGTTCCCAGCTGACCGCCGATCCACATCAGAGCGCATCCGCCGCTCATATTTCCATAACAATTGCCCGTCAGCAATCAATAGGCTGCCTGAATTATTCATCCTGTGGGCCGTCCGCGACGCTCCCAAATTAACTCAGCTGTCTGTGGACACTCCATAAATTATTGTCGCACCGCCCCGACACACGTGTATACCTTCCCCCCCCCCCCTCCCCCCCTTCCAACGACACGTCACTCCATACCTGCGGTGCCCACCGCTGCCCTTAGGAATTGTAGACGTGTGAACCGTCTCCTGATATGTGTGCACTTACCGTTTTCAGTAACGCTACTTTTACGTTCTGGAAACATTACAAAAACAGTGCTTTCAGGGACGGCGTTTACTTTGACTAAAGCTCCCAGCGTGAGAGGTACTGGTCCTTGTATAAAAACAATGGACTGATGTTTCGTACCCAACTGTGAAAAAGGCGTACCCAACTGCGAGAAAGATACATCTTCAATAACCAGATTATCTCTGAAGATGTATCCCGTAGATGAGCACGAAACGTTGGGAAACAGTTTTGTAAATAGGCCACAGTTTCTCTGATCGGAATTATTGTATGAAGGATTATGAATATTAAGTATTATAAATTCAGCTCAACTGCAGGTCTTGTAGCAAGTGATTTATTTCCCTGGGTAAAAAAACAATGATTCAATGAAAAGATCAACAAAATTCTTTAGCCACAGCACTCATTTGAGGAAGCATTCAATCGAATGGCTCTGAGCACAATGGGTCTTAACTGCTGAGGTCATCAGTCCCCTAGAACTTAGAACTACTTAAACCTAACTAACCTAAGGATATCACACACATCCATGCCCGAGGCAGGATTCGAACCTGCGATCGTAGCGGTCGCGCGGTTCCAGACTGTAGCACCTAGAACCGTTCGGCCACTCAGGCCGCCTCAGGAAGCATTTCTGGGATCTTTATGCCCTGCAAGAATTAACAGTTAGCACGAAATTATATTGCTAGTTATAAGTTTAGCATTGTGATAAAAGCTGTGTACCTGACTCTCACACGTACATTTTTTAGAAATATTCTTTCCCCGACTAGGTACAATATATAATCTTCAGGAAGTTGCACGTGTAAATCTTTCTTTATCTTCCTGCAGGTATTCTCCATTGATAGTTCACTCTCATTTTTGGGACTGTGTAAGAACTATAGGAATAGCTCAGCGTTATGTAGTTTCAACGTCGAATAACAGTTTTCTTCCGTATTACATGTAAATGGTAGCTTCTGCCAACGCCATCTTTTCATCTGACTCTATCCTATTTCACATCTGCAAACAGTGCTTCCAGAACGATTGTAATTGAACATACGTGCAAAACACATTGGATTAACAGCCAACGCCTTAAAGACAATTTGTTCTCTTCTTTTGGACCTGATGGATCTACTTTTAGGCTTCTTTTCGCTCACTAGTATTCGATTTCGTTAGAGTTGACATTTTTCTGCCATAAATCATTATGCTATCTTGGTATCCTTGCGCACTTTAAATGCAGTGCTTTCTTTATCCGCATTCTGTAGCTTTCGGTACGTGATGATTGTTAGTAAGGGACGAAATAAACATAATTTCAAAGTAAGGAAATTAACATTGATCATATTTATAGTTAAGGAACACAGTTCTTTACACATTTTTATTTGATTCTTTTCCTTCGATCGTTATGCTCAATGAAAAAGTGCATTTGTACCTGTTAGCTTGGTCTGCAGCTTTGTCTCCTTCTTCTCTTCCCAAAATCTCTTCATGAATTCACTATGTTGATTCTTGAGCTCCTGTGTCCACTGTTTTCCAATCGTCTTTTTTAGCTCTCCTTGCGAATCTGTGAACTGCAACTACGATTCCAAAGCCTTTGTGTTCTTGATGGTATCGGGTGTGGCATTTATTCTTCATTATCCTAGTTAACTTCTTGTAATCAAGTGATTTTTATTTCTTAATTTATTACAATAGTTATTTTTTTATACTCTAGCGTTATCCATTGTGCTGATGTCGCCATAGAACTTCAAGTGTCTTCTACGTTTTGCAACACTGAATTTGTCTATTGCTGTGTGGAGCTACGTAGTTTCCCTTTTAATCCGTATGTCATTCAGTTAGTGAGACTACACATTTTTCTGAGAATTTTCCGCTCTTCGTTTGTCATTTCATCAGTTACTGGATAACGTCCTAGAGATAAGGTAATTCTCCAGGCAAAACAATTGTTTTGCAATGCCTAAGCTACGTATCTCCTCGCAGGGGACACCGCCTTATCGTAGGCAACTTCAGTGCCGGGCGGGAGGGTTTGCGCGCTCTAAGTCGAGAGCTGTGCCGGCGGTAGCGTAGCTACTGGCAGGGTCACCCAAGCCGGATTGGTCTCGATGGAAGAGTCAGGCAAAGTGTGTCACACAACGTAGGGCAGGGGGGGGGGGGGGGGGGCTCTATAGGCGTAGGGAAGCCAACCCTCCGAGGGGAGAAAACCCTAAAAAAATCCAGGTCCTCCAAGTCGGGGGTTGGACGTGAGGCTAACAACCCTACACCGGAAAAAAAGTGCTGTTGTGGATGCTATACACATGCCTTGGAACGGAAAGAATTGCCTGTTGACGACTCGGCGAGAAAAGCAGTTAAAGAGAAGGAACGCGGCTATTCGGATAGCCACCTGGAATGTGAGGACACTCAAGAGGCCTGGCAAGCTACAAGAAATTGGGCATGAATTAGATAAATATCAAGTGAAAATAGCAGCAATACAAGAAACTAGATGGAAAGGGCAAGGAATGATAGCGTAGGGGAAACATTTAATAATGTATAGCAGTGGAGATAAAGGCCTCCATGGCACTAATTTCCCTCTACATAGATCTATGAAGGCTAATGTAATTGGTTTTAAGGCAATAAGTGACAGAATGTGTTCTCTAAGGATAAGGGCAAAATTTTTTAACGTTACAATAGGGAATGTCTACGGCCCTACGGAGGAGGCAGATGAAGATGCAAAGGATATATTTTATGCTAAATTGGAAGAAGAAATTGGTATAATTCAGAGGCACGATGTGAATATAATACTTGGAGACCTAAATGCAAAAACAGGGGAAGAAGAGGTATATACAACAGGAAAGGAAAGCCTACACGCTGACAGTAATGATAGTGGGCTCAGACAGATAGACTTCGCCAGAGGGAAGAACATGATAATAAAAAGCACCTGTCACCCAAGGAAAGATATTAAGAAATGTACATGGGTATCACCAGATGGAAACACAAGACACCAAATAGATCACGTACTCATAGACAAAAGGCACACATCAGATATTATGGAAGTTAGCAGATGCAGAGGGGCAGATGGAGACACTGATCACTACTCAGTACGAATTAGATATAGGCAAAAGATAGATTTGGTAAGAAATCAAAGGAACAAGATAAGAATGAAACGCAATATACAAAGACTCAAAACGAAGGAAACAGGAAGAATATAGGAAGAAACTTGAAGAGATACTGGAAGCAGGGAGAATACAGGGAATGAAGATAATGTGGAAACTAAATGGGAGTCGTTGAAAACTGCCATTAGCGTAGCTGCAAAAGAGATACTGGGGAGAGAAAAACGCAGAAGGGTGGTTAATTGGTTCGACGAGGAATGCTTAACGGTAATACACGAGAGAAATAAAGCGAGACGGAGAATGTTGCAAAGGAACCCGAGGTTAGCGGCAGAAGAATACAGAGAAAAGAGGAAAGGAGCGGATAACCTTTGTAAGGTAAAGAAAAGGCAGCAGGAAAGGGGAAAGATAGAGCAGCTGAATGAAATGGGAGACAATAAAGAGATCAGAAGGTTCTATGAAAGAACAAGAGATTTGAAGAAAGGTTTCTTACATCGAGCTGTTTTCTATAAGGATAAGGATGTAGACAAAAGCAAAGTCCTAGAAAGGTGGCAAAAGTATTTTACCGAACTGCTTGACGGGAAAGAAGGGGATAAAGGAGGAACCGTGATTGAGAATGAAAGGGAACAGGACTCAGAATTGGAATCAGAGTTAGATGTAGAGGTTCGGGAAGAGAAAGTAGTACCAGAGCTAGAGGACGTGAAGAATGCTATGAAGAGCCAAAAAAATAATAAAGCAGCCGGAGAAGACGGCATAGAGGCCGAATTATTAAAATATGGGGGAAATAAAATGGAGGAGGCAGTCCATGAATTTATAAAGGAAATATGGATAAAGGAGGTAATGTCTAGGATTGGAACAAGGGAATTATCTGCCCGTTACATAAGAAAGGCGATAAGTCAGAATGTAGCAATTATCGTGGAATCGCTTTCTTGGACGTAACATATAAGATATTTAGTAAAATTTTAGCCCCCATACTTGAAGTGATAAAAGAGGGGTTATTGGGGGGACTATTAGGCTGGATTTAGGAGGAACAGATCCATGATGGATCAGATATTTTTATTAAGACAAGTGCTAGAGAAGTTTTATGAGTATGAGTATGACGAGTATATTGATTTTAAGCAAGCGTACGACAGCCTACAAAGGAAGAAAATTATACAGATCATTAAAGAATTTAGAATGGATCAAGAACTGTCTGGTGAATTCCAAGTACAGAGAGGGCTGCGACAGGGAGATGTGATCTCTACAATGCTTTTTAATTTAGTTTTAGAAAAGGTGATGCGGCAAATGCCGATAAACCCAGGAGGAACAATACTTAATAGGAAAGTTCAAGTTGTAGCATATGCGGATGACGTAGCATTAATGGCAAGGAATGTAAGGGTACCAAAGGGGAACTACGACACGTTAGAAGCAGCAGCAAGGGAAGTAGGTTTGGTAGTAAACATAAACAAAACATAGTAGGCCTATATTGTGATGTGGGAGCCCAATATAAACGGACAAAAGAATTCAATAGTAATGAATGGGAAAGTATATGAAAGAGTGAAAACATTTAAATATTTTGGTTCTGTAGTAACGGAGGACAATAAAGTAGCAGTAGAAATTCACGAAAGGATAGCGAGTGGAAATCGTTGCTATTTTGTCTTGCAGAATGTATTTAATTCCAGGAATGTTAGTAGGAATACAAAATTCAAAATATACGCGACCATATTAAGACTTATAGTAATATATGGATCAGAAGGCTGGGCATTGACATTAAAGGAGGAGGGAGAACTGGTTATTGAGATGGGGAAGAAAGATACTGAGAAGGATTTTTGGAGCAGTGAGAGAGGAAGATGGCTGGAGAGTAAGGACAAAAGTAGAACTACAAACACTTTTTGGACAGATGGATATTGTTGTTAAAATTAAGCAGGCAGGTGATACAGGATGACAAGGTTCTTCGAGGACTGTACAACCAACTAAAAAGCAAAAGAAGCTACGTATCCCGCGATATCATTTGTTTATTGTTGTGATATCTTTTTCTTTTACACGACTTCTGAAGTGTGGTGGCTCTTTTTAAATTGACTTTAGTGTATAGTCCAGATGGTTCTGCGATTTTCTCGTGAAATTTACACGACGAAACAAATGAAAGTGTCCCAGTTTTCGTGTGATTCTCTGTCCCGAGGCCCCATGTTTGTATTCTAACTTTATTTACCTAACACAGTGTTAAGCAAAAGCGTACAGAGGTCATTTCCTTGTGAAGAATAAGATGGGCAGGACATATACAGAGAATGCCAGAAACTCAGAGTGTCAAGAAAGTTTTCATGGGAAAACCTGACGGGAGAAGGAGAAGAGGTAGACCCACGAAAAGGTGGCTGGACGATATGGAAGAGGATCTAAAGGCGATGGGAATAAGAAATTGGAGAAGGAAGGCGATGGACAGAGAAGAATGGAGGCAGGTGACACAGGAGGCCAAGGTTCTTCAAGGACTGTAGAGCCAACCAAGAAGAAGCAGAAGCTACGTATCACGCGATATCATTTGCTTATTGTTGTGATATCTTGTTCTTTTACACGATTTCTGAAGTGTGGTGGCTCTTTTTAAATTGACTTTAGTGTGCAGTCCAGATGGTTCTGTGATTTTGTCCCAGTTTTCGTAGTAGTTGCGATCGTCTGATATTTTTATGTAAGACTCCCATCAAGCGAGTCTTCACATACAATATTTGGAGGCCTGTTTTTAATGCTGTCCCCGTAGCTTCTCTATGGCGTACTTGGGTTCCTCACTAGTATTACAGAAGATAGCTATACCATCAGCAAAAGGTAGGCACTTCACTGTGATTCTCTGTCCCGAGACCCGATGATTGTATCCTAACTTTCTTTTCCCCATTCTCTGATGAATTTGTCTAACACAGTGTTCAGCAAAAGCGGGGAGAGGCCATCTCCTTGTCAAACTTCTGCGCGTCCTTCAAAAGGTTCAAATATATTACCAAGAAACTTCACTTGAGATGTTGTGTCTGTGAGACTTTGACAGATTAGTTCTCTAATCTTCCTGCCGACTATGAGCTGTTCTAAACGTGTCCAAAACGTCTGTCGACAGATTAATACACCACAAACGTGACATATGAGTTGGCACTTTTACGTAACCTTAATAAGGTCTTCAAACACAAAATCTTCTCAGTACACGATCTGCCTTTCCTAAAGTGTGCATGATACTCACTAACCAGATGATCTGTTTGCTGTTCATAAGAGAGCTTTGGATAGAACCTTGTATATACTGGCAGGATAGAAAGGCCTCTGTAGTTGTTGGGGTCTGCTGTATCACCATTTCGAGCAACAGATGTGTAATACCTCTCTTCCAGTCTTTTCGAATCGTTTCAGTTTTCCATATTTCTCTTAAGAGCGCATAAATTATTCTTCTGAGGTCACTTACCCAAATTTTCATTATTTCTGCAGTCACGCCATCCTCTACTGGCCTTTGTTATTTTGTGTGATTGACTTATTCCTCTTATTTCTTGAAGTCTTGGGAGAGGAGCAGCTGGGTTTGGTACAGGTTCATCAAATTTTTATTTTGTTACTATAGTGACTGTTACTTTTTTCCTAAACTTAAATCTCTGTCTTGATGTCTTTAAATAATACAACACAAAGAAAATGTTGAAACTAAATTTTAAATTTAGAGCGGTTCTTAAGTTTGTCATTGACATCTAGCAGTGTTCGAATTCCGTTTACTATTATATTATATTATACCCCCCCACCCCCATGTACTATGGACCTTGCCGTTGGTGGGGAGGCTTGTGTGCCTCAACGATACAGATAGCCGTACCGTAGGTGCAACCACAACGGAGGGGTATCTGTTGAGAGGCCAGACAAACGTGTGGTTCCTGAAGAGGGGCAGCAGCCTTTTCAGTAGTTGCAGGGGCAACAGTCTGGATGATTGACTGATATGGCCTTGAAGCAGTAACCAAAATGGCCTTGCTGTTCTGGTACAGCGAACGGCTGAAAGCAAGGGGAAACTACAGCCGTAATTTTTCCCGAGGGCATGCAGCTTTACCGTATGATTAAATGATGATGGCGTCGTCTTGGGTAAAATATTCCGGAGGTAAAATAGTCCCCCATTCGGATCTCCGGGCGGGGACTACTCAAGAGGATGTCGTTATCAGGAGAAAGAAAACTGGCGTTCTACGGATCGGAGCGTGGAATGTCAGATCCCTTAATCGGGCAGGTAGGTTAGAAAATTTAAAAAGGGAAATGGATAGGTTAAAGTTAGACATAGTGGGAATTAGTGAAGTTCGGTGGCAGGAGGAACAAGACTTCTGGTCAGGTGACTACAGGGTTATAAACACAAAATCAAATAGGGGTAATGCAGGAGTAGGTTGAATAATGAATAGGAAAATAAGAATGCGGGTAAGCTACTACAAACAGCATAGTGAACGCATTATTGTGGCCAAGATAGACACGAAGCCCACGTCTACTACAGTAGTACAAGTTTATACGCCAACTAGCTCTGCAGATGACGAAGAAATTGATGAACTGTATGAGGAGATAAAAGAAATTGTTCAGGTAGTGAAGGGAGACGAAAATTTAATAGTCAAGGGTGACTGGAATTCGAGGGTAGGAGAGAAGGAAACGTAGTAGGTGAATACGGATTGGGGCTAAGAATTGAAAGAGGAAGCCGCCTGGTAGAATTTTGCGCAGAGCACAACTTAATCATAGCTAACACTTGGTTCAAGAATCATAAAAGAAGGTTGTATACATGGAAGAAGCCTAGAGATACTGACAGGTTTCAGATAGATTATATAATGGTAAGACAGAGACTTAGGAACCAGGTTTTAAATTGTAAGACATTTCCAGGTGCAGATGTGGACTCTGACCACAATCTATTGGTTATGAACTATAGATTAAAACGGAAGAAACTGCTAAAAGGTCTGAATTTAAGGAGATGGGACCTGGATAAACTGACTAAACCAGAGGCTGTACAGAGTTTCAGGAAGAGCATAAGGAAACAGTTGACAGGAATGGGGGAAAGAAATAGAGTAGAAGAAAGGTGGGTAGCTTTTAGGGATGAAATAGTGAAGGTAGCAGAGGAACAAATAGGTAAAAAGACGAGGGCTAGTAGAAACCCTTGGGTAACAGAATAAATATTGAATTTAACTGATGAAAGGAGAGAATATAAAAATGCAGTAAATGAAGCAGGCAAAAAGGAATACAAACGTCTCAAAAATGATATCGACAGGAAGTGCAAAATGGCTAAGCAGGGATGGCTAGAGGACAAATGTAAGGATATAGAGGCTTATCTCACTAGGGGTAAGATAGATACTGCCTACAGGAAAATTAAAGAGACCTTTTGGAGAAAGGAGAACCACTTGCATGAATATTAAGAGCTTTGATGGAAATCCAGTTCTAAGCATAGAAGGGAAAGCAGAAAGGTGGAAGGAGTATATAGAGGATCTATACAAGGTCGATGTACTTGAGGACAATATTATGGAAATGGAAGAGAATGTAGATGAAGATGAAATGGGAAATATGATACTGCGTGAAGAGTTTGAGAGAGTACTGAAAGACCTTAGTCGAGACAAGGTCTCCGGAGTAGACAACATTCCATTAGAACTACTGACAGCCTTGGGAGAGCCAGTCCTGACAAAACTCTACCATCTGGTGAGCAAGATGAATGAGACAGGTGAAATACCCTCAGACTTCAAGAAGAATATAATAATTCCAATCCCAAAGAAAGCAGGTGTTGACAGATGTGAAAATTACCGAACTATCAGTTTAATAAGTCACATCTGCAAAATACTAACGCGAATTCTTTACAGACGAATGAAAAAACTGATAGAAGCCGACCGCGGGAAGATCAGTTTGGATTCCGTAGAAATACTGGAGCACGTGAGGCAATACTGACCTTACGACTTATCTTAGAAGAAAGATTAAGGAAAGGCAAACGTACGTTACTAGCATTTGTAGACTTAGAGAAAGCTTGTGACAGTGTTGATAGGAATACTATCTTTCAAATTCTGATGGTGACAGGGGTAAAATACAGGGTGCGAAAGGCTATTTACAATTTGTACAGAAAGCAGATGCTAGTTATAAGAGTCGAGTGGTATGAAAGGGAAGCAGTGCTAGGGAAGGGAGTGAGACAGGGTTGTAGCCTATACCAGATGTTATTCAAACTGTATATTAAGCAAGCAATAAAGAAAACAAAAGAAAAGTTCGGAGTAGGTATTAAAATCCATGGAGAAGAAATAAAAACTTTGAGGTTCACCGATGACATTGTAATTCTATCAGAGACAGCAGAGGACTTGTAAGAGCAGTTGAATGGAATGGACAGTGTCTTGAAAGGAGGGTATAAGATGAACATCAACGGAAGCAAAACGAGGATAATGGAATGTAGTCAAATTAAGTCGGGTGCTGCTGAGGGAATTAGATTAGGAAATGAGACACTTCAAGTAGTAAAGGAGTTTTGATATTTGGGGAACAAAATAACTGATGATGGTCGAAGTAGAGAGGATATAAAATGTAGGCTGGCAATGGCAAGGAAAGCGTTTCTGAAGAAGAAAAATTTGTTAACGTCGAATATAGATTTAAATGTCAGGAAGTCGTTTCTGAAAGTATTTGTATGGAGTGTAGCCGTGTATGGAAGTCAAACGTGGACGATAAATAGTTTAGACAAGAAGAAAATAGAAGCTTTCGAAATGTGGTGCTGCAGAAGAATGTTGAAGATTAGATCGGTAGATCACATAACTGATGAGGAGGTATTGAATAGGATTGGGAAGAAGAGACGTTTGTGGCACAACTTGATTAGAAGAAGGGATCGGTTGGTAGGTCATGTTCTGAGACATCGAAGGATCACCAATTTAGTATTGGAGGGTAGCGTGGAGGGTAAAAATCATAGAGGGAGACCAAGAGATGAATACACTGAACAGATTCAGAAGGATGTAGGCTGCAGTAGGTACTGGGCGATGATGAAGCTTGTACAAGATAGAGTGGCATGGAGAGCTGCATCAAACCAGTCTCAGGACTGAAGACCACAACAACAACAACAACATTATATAATAGATATACTGGACTGGTAGTCACGTGCACCCACTATTTCTCGGATCCGCGTTAAGCTTTAGTCTGGATAGAATTCATCTGTAATATTCGTAGTTATCGTGGTCTCGATCTTAATTTTCATTCCTAGTTTCTTTCGAGTCGAGTCCTATATGTGTCAAAAACAAAATTGCACTTTTCGCATTGTATTGTGGTCGTTAGGTTTATTTTATTTAGTATCTAGCCGATGACGATCACCTCATTCGCTATGTCGTACCACAATGTGCTGATGAGTAATTCGAAAATCTGGTTATTAGTGTTCACCCGTACATTTGTCCAGAGTTTTAAATGTGATTTCCCGCAATGTTACAGATCGATGTAATTCACTTCCGTGTCGTATCTGCGCACACATATACATCTAGACAGACATGGCTCACATTGAGTGCTGAGGACATGTAATAAAAATTTCTATCATTATTCCACTTTCGGTATTCTAGCGGTGCATTATAAAAAGATCGCTAAATACTGGGGCTGCACATATTTGATTCCTCGTCCGCCATCTATATGATTAAATGTCTAAATTTTGAAAGAAATTTTAAAAGTGATCGCTCTCCATGCGCGTCAGTATGAAAGGGCAAGAATACTGTGCTTCGCGTCTTTTGTAATTGGCAGAACTGCTGAAGAATGTACAATTTACTGAGTATACAACTGTTAACAAATGTAGCACTCTGAATCCTGTCTAGCGTCCTTGTACACTACTGGTCATTGAAATTGCTACGCCACGAAGATGACGTGCTACAGACGCGAAATTTAACCGACAGGAAGAAGATGCTGTGATGTGCAAATTATTAGTTTTTCAGAGCATTCACACAAGGTTGGCGCCGGTGGCGACACCTACAACGTGCTGGCGTGAGGAAAGTTTCCAACCAATTTCTCATACACAAACAGCAGTTGACCGGCGTTGCCTGGAGAAAAGTTGTTGTGATGCCTCGTGTAAGGAGGAGAAATGCGTACCATCACGTTTCCAACTTTGATAATTGTCGGATTGTAGCCTATAGCGATCGCGATTTATCGTATCGCGACATTTCTGCTCGCGTTGGTCGAGATCCAATGACTGTTTGCAGAATATGGAATCGGTGGGTTCAGGAGGGTAATACGGAACGCCGTGCTGGGTCCCAACGGCCTCGCATCACTAGCAGTCGAGAAGACAGGCATCTTACCCGCATGGATGTAACGGATCGTTCAGCCATGTCTCGATCCCTGAGTCAACATATGGGGACGTTTGCAAGACAACAACCATCAGCACGAACAGTTCGACGACCTTTGCAGCAGCATGGACTATCGGCTTGGAGACCATGGCGGCCGGCCGGATTGGCCAAGCGGTTCTAGGCGCTACAGTCTGGAATCGCGCGACCGCTACGGTCGCTGGTTCGAATCCTGCCTTGGACACAGATGTGTGTGATGTCCTTAGGTTAGTTAGGTTTAAGTAGTTCTAAGTTCTAGAGGACTGATGACCACAGCAGTTAAGTCCCATAGTACTCAGAGCCATTTTTGTTTTTTTGAGATCATGGCTGGGGTTACCGTTGACGCAGCATCACAGACAGGAGCGCCTCCGATGGTGTACTCAACGACGAACCTGGGTGCACGAATGGCGAAACGTCATTTTTTCGGATGAATCGAGGTTCCGTTTACAGCATCATGAAAGTCGCATCTGTGTTTGGCGACATCGCGGTGAACACAAATTGGAAGCGTGTATTCGTCATCGCCATACTGGAGTATCACACTGCGTGATGGTATGGGGTGCCATTAGTTACACGTCTCTCTCACCTCTTGTTCGCATTGACGGCACTTTGAACAGTGGACGTTAAATTTGAGATGTGTTACGACCCGTGGCTCTACCCTTCATTCCATCCCTGCGAAACCCTACATTTCAGCAGGATAATGCACGACCGCATGTTGCACGTCCTGTACGGGCCTTTCTGGATACAGAAAATGTTCGACTTCTGCCCTGGCCAGCACATTCTCCAGATCTCTCACCAACTGAAAACGTCTGGTCAATGGTGGCCGAGCAAGTGGCTCGTCACAATACGTCAGTCACTATTCTTGATGAACTATGGTATCGTGTTGAAGCTGCACGGGCAGCTGTACCTGTACACGCCATCGAAGCTCTGTTTGACTCAATGCCCAGGCGTATCAAGGCCGTTATTACGGCCGGAGGTGGTTGTTCTGGATACTGATTTCTCAGGATCTATGCACCCAAACTGCGTGAAAATGTAGTCACATGTCAGTTCTAGTATAATTTATTTGTCCAATGAATACCCGTTTATCATCTGAATTTCTTCTTGGTGTAGCAATTTTAATTGCCAGTAGTATACTACGGTTTTTCAAGTCCGTTCTTCGAACGTTGAGTTTTATTTGCCATTTTACTTCTGTCATCGGTCTTGAATTGGCGCCACGATGGTGCTATTTGCTTCTTCTGATTCGTTGCCTGTAATAATAGGAGCGTGCCTGTATGGTCGCTGTGGGATGTCAGAACCATTGTTTTCGACTTGGTGATATTAAGACTTGCTCCACTCCCCTAGACATGTTCTCTAATTATTTGCGTCAATAAATTAATCTCCTCGCTGACGTTTACCACGATGCTCACGTTATCGGCGTAAGCGTGACAGACAGTTTTTGTATTAAATGTGTCTAGTCCCTGTAAGAGATCTGGAAGTTAAGGAGTCTTGGTTCAGTTGTAATTACGAACATAGATACCCTTGTGGGGCACTTTATTTCGCAGTGATGGGTACGGAAAGTTGTCCAAAACTCCTTATTCTAGATAAAGTCCCGCACTATAGATTTATGAACATGATGTCAGAATCCTCGTTACAATCCATCTTTGCCAACATTCTACAGAAAAGTCCTTAATGGATCCGCTTGAAAGTCCCATGACAGCTTAAAAACATTACAGCTAAATTTGATACGTAAGTCGAGGTTAAAGCTATTACAATGGTCGCATAACACATTCCTCACTGAAGCGCCGAAGAAACTGGTATAGGCATGCAGAGATATGTCAACGGGCAGAAAACGGCGCTGTTGTCGGCAACACCTATATAAGACAACAAGTGGCTGGCGCAGTTGTTAGATCGTTTACTGCTACTACAATGCCAGGTCATCAAAATATGTTTAAACGTGTTGTCATAGTCAACGCAGGAGCGATGGGACACAGCATCTCCGAGGTAGCGATGAAGTGGGGATTTTCCCGTTGACCATTTCTCGAGTGCACCGCGAATATCAGGAATCCGATAAAATATGAAAACTCCGACAACGCTGTGGCCGGAAAAAGATCCTGCACGAACTGGACCAACGACGACTGAAAAGAATCTTTCAACATGACAGAAGTGTAACGCTTCCACAAATTACTGCAGATTTCAGTGCTGGACTATCAAGTGTCAGCGTGCGAACCATTCAACGAAACATCATCGATATCGGCTTTCGCAGCCGAAGGCCCACTCGTGTACCCTTAATGACTGCACGACACAAAGCCTTACGCCTTGCCTAGGTCAGACAGCACCGACATTGGACTATTGATGACTGGAAATACGTTGCCTGATCGTACGAATCTCATTTCAAATTGCATCAAGCTGATGGGCCTTGTTCGGGTATGGAGACAACTTCATGAATCCATGGACTCTGCCTGTCAGCAAGGGAATGTTGATGCTCGTGGAGGATCGGTAATGGCGTGAGGCGTATGCAGATGGAGTGATGCGGGACCCACATACCTCTAGATACGACTCTGACAGGTGAAAAGTCAGTAAACATCCTGTCTTATAACCTGCATCCATTCATGTCCATTGTGCATTCCGACGGACTTGAACAATTTCAGCAGGACAATTCGCCACCTTACACGTCCAGAATTGCTACAGAGTGGCTCCAGGAACACTCTTGTGAGGTTAAAGACTTCCACTGGCCGCCAAACTCCCCAGACATGCACATTATTGAGCATATCTGGGATGCCTCGCAACGTGCTGTTCAGAAAAGATCTCTACCCCTTCGGACGCTTACAGATTTATGGAAAAACCTGCAGAATTCAGGGTGTCAATTGCCTCCAGCATTACTTCAGAGATTACTCGAGTCCATGCCACGTCGTGTTGCGGCACTCCTGCGTGCTCGCGGGGGTCGTACACGATATTAAGCAGGTGTACCAGTTTCTTTGGCTCTTTAGTGTAGTTCTTCAATTAGTTGACCTGACTTGATATGGAAATATTTTTTTAGGTCTTGTTTGCATGTGTCATTTATTGTTATAGACAGTATTTTAAGTACGTATTGAATGGAAAAGTAGAGCACTCGGACGGAAACCTTGCATCGGGTTAATTTGTGATGTTATAAAGATAACGCAGTTATTCTTTCAGAATAAAGTATTTACTTAAAATCAGTTCATTGTACTTTACAGTGAATTTCGCTTCAGTCAAACCACTAAATCAATAGGTAATATAAAAGTGTATGTATGTGTTTGTGTTTCACAATTCCTCCTAAACAATCCCTGCGGGACTGGGGGCTAGAACAGGCGGAGGTATTCCTGCCTGTCGCAAGGAGCGACTGAAAGGAGTCTCACACCTTTCGGCACTATTAGTTCATGTCCCGCTTTAAGATTTGACCTCCCACATTCCAAATTCTACAGAAGTGTGGGCCGTATGGGGAAGGACGCCTTATGTTATCCATAGTGGACTTAGATTCGAACTCCTGAAACTCTTCTCGTCATGGCTTTGCAACTCCACCTGCAATTCGGATTTCTCTGTGCCCAATATCCAGCACGGTGGCCAGTCTGTTGTGTGGGGTCATAATGTACCCATTTGGTGGTATCCCACTGACAACACAGGGATCGCACTGCTGATGTCTGAGCTGTAAACTCCCCACGTATGGCAAGGATTAGATGCCCGTCTTCGTAGGTCATCCGGATTCCCGACAACGGCTATCATGACAGGTGGCCTTTGCAGTGGCTGGGTGGCGCCCGTGTGGAGAGGCCCCTGATCGGAGTGGGATGCATCAGGGCGGATGACCCGCAATAAAGCGGACGTAGTCACCTCTTGCTGGTGACCGGCGCCAGCAGTCTCTAAGAAGGGCAAGATCAAATACAATGCCGACAGGTATGACCATAAATCGTTTCCCTCCCTCCCTACACCATGGAAGGAGTGTAGGGCTACAGAAAGAAGAGAGCCATATTCGCCTCAGTATTTAGTCTGTAGCAGTATGGATGGGGACCCTTTCCACCTACAAAGACTCGATTTACTGTTGAACATCTTGAGTATAAGTTTGGGGAAGTGACGGCGCTGTCGAGTACCAGTGCAGTCTTACGCAATTCTGCAGGCTTTCGTGGCCGTTGTCACTGAAGTTAAAATCTTCGAACATCTTGAGTATAAGTTTGGGGAAGTGACAGCGCTGTCCAAGATGAGTAACAGTGCAGTCTTACGCAATTCTGCAGGCTTTCGTGGCCGTTGTCACTGAAGTTAAAATCTTCTGGGTTATTAGGCCGCGTCATATTTCTACTAAAATGATCGACGTTTCGACCCCTCTGCTGGGATCTTCCTCAGGATCTTATGGTGTCCACTGCTGCTAGAACACTGCAGTAGTGGACAACATAAGATACAGAGGAAGATCCCAACAGTGGCGTCGAAACGTATATCATTTTAGTAGAAATATGAAGTGGCCTCATAACCCAAAAGATTTTAGCTTCAGTGCAGTCTTGATTCAGACAGTATCCCTAGCCAAATCCTGGGCGTTACTTGCCTGTGTCCAGCTGGATGATATTCCTGTTTCCGTCAGTCCCCATGAAAGCCTCAATATGGTCCAGGGGATTATTTAACATTGCGACCTCCTCTTGCAGTCTGATGACGAGCTCGGCACAATTTAGAACGGAGGGGTGTTCATTTCATTGGGCGCCGACAGGGTTGTGACTGGTTTACTTTATCTTGGCCTTTGAGGGTGATTCATTGCCTGAAGAGGTCAAGGTTAGTGTTTACCGCTGTGACGTTAAACCATACGTCCCTCCCCCTATATGTTGCTTTAAGTGCTGGAAATTCAGGCATATGTCTTCCTGCTGCACTTCCAGCACCAGATGTCGTGACTGCAGACGTCCACTACATCTAGATAGCCCATGTGGGCCTCCTCCCACTTGTATCAACTATTGAGAGCACCACTCGCCCTGCTCACCAGACTACACAGTACTCCAGTACCCTGGACCAATTGACTTACCAAGAGGCTAAACATTAATTTTAATGATTACACCCCATTCACTTGACGTCCTCATATGCTGCAGCTATTTAAACATCGTGGTCACAAGTGCCAGTGGTTTCACACTGTGTGCCACGAACAGTGGGCCCTCCAGGCCGCCAGAATACATCTGCCCCCGTGGTGGTAGGGGGAAAATCTTCTTACATTGCTCCCAAAGTATCTACTTTGGGAGCGAGAGCCCCCAAAATGCAGGGGACATCAGTCCCCTCCCCCTGGCCAGGCAAAAAACAGCAACCTCTGGCTCCTCTCGTGCAGAAGGGGTCCTTTGGGACCCTCTCTTCCAAGGTCTCTACTAATCCCACAGCAGATGCTAGCCAGTGGCTAAAGGAGCCAAAAGCTGCTGGTCGATGAGCTTCATGGTCTTCCTCCGAGCCTGGAGCTACTTTGGAGAAGTCCTCGCAGAAAGCCCATAAAGAGAAGCGAGAGGGCAAGCACACAAAAACGAACTCTGCTAAGAAACAGGCCCCTCTGATGACCCAAACACCACCACTCCCTACCAATTCTGCATCTGAGGATGAGGTAGAGATCTTAGCTTCCCCTAAGGACCTGCAGCTCACTGATGCCTTATCCACAATAGGAATGGATAAAAATACTCAATGGGTGGCAGCAAATGACTCTGAGGCGTTAACTTCCTCCTTGCGCACTTCATACCTTCCCAACCTCACGATAACCTCATCCTCCAGTGGAATTGCTGCGTTTCTTTCGAGCACACCTGGCTGAGCTATGACAACTGTTAAGCTTTATATTTGCTTTCTGCATTGCCCTCCAGGAAACCTGGTTCCCGGCAATGCAGACCCCTGCCCTCCACGGCTATAGGGGATATCACAAGAACCATAGAGAATATAATAGAGTGTTCGATGAAGTTTGCTTATATGTCCTGAACAAAGTATTTAGTGAACCTGTGCCCCTTCAAACTCGTCGTGAAGCTGTGGATGTTAGGATAATGACGGCACAGGAAATAACTGTGTGCAGCGTCTATCTTTCTCCAGATGGTGCAGTACCCCTAAACATATTGGCTGCCCTGATTCATCAACTTCCTAAACCTTTCCTACTTTTGGGTGATTTTAATGCCCATAAGCCCTTGTGGGGTGGCACCATGCTTACTGGCCAAGGCAGAAATGTCGAAAATTTACTGGCTCGACCTATGTCTCCTAAATACTGGGGCCGCCACACACTTCATTGTGGCTCAGGGTACTTACTCGAATATTGATTTTTCACTTTGCAGGCAAGGACTTCTCCTATCTGTCCACTGGAGAGCCAGAGATGACTTGTGTGGTAGTGGCTATTTCCCCATCTTCCTGTCACTCCCCTAGCGCCTACCCAGATGGGCTTTAAACAACACAGGCTGTGAAGCTTTCACCTCTGCTATCACTGTTGAATCTCCCCCACATGGTAACATCGATGTGATGGTTGAGCGCGTCGCCAGGACGATTATTTCTGTGGGGAACAACGTGATCCCTTCTTTTTTAGTGTGCCCCCAGCGAAAGAGAGTGCCTTGGTGCTCGCCAGAAATTACTGAAGCCATTAAAGAGCGTAGGCGGGCTCCACAGCGACATAAGTGGTACCCTCCCCTTGAGCACATAAGAGCTTTTAAATGGCTATGTGCCCGCATTTGCCAGCTTACAAAAAGACGGAAACAGGAGTGTTGGAAGCGGTATGTCTCGACCATTGGGTGCCATACGTCACTTCCCCAAGTCTGGATGAAGATCAGACGTGTTTTTGTGTACCAGACGCCTACAGGTGCCTCTGACCGACGCGAACGAGATTGCTGAGTACTTTGCTGACCACTATGTTGGAGTCTCGTTGTCCGAGAATTCCCCCCCCCAGCCTTTCACCCCCTCAAACTGCAGATGGAATGGAAGGTCCTCTCGTTCACTACACGGCACAATGAACCCTATAGCGTCCCATTTACAGAGTGGGAGGTCCTCAGCGCCCTTGCACATTGCCGCAACACAGCTCCTGAGCCAGATCGGATCCACAGTCAGGTGAATAAACCTGTCCCGTCCGATTACAAGCAATATCTCCTCGTCATCTTCCACCAGATCTGGTGTGATGGCATCTTTCCATCGCAATGGCTGGAGAGCACCGTCATTCCAGTGCTCAAAATCGGTAAAAATCCGCTTGATGTCGATAGCTATTGGCCCATCAGCCTCACCAACGTCTTTTTAAGCTGCTGGAATGTATGATGATCCAGCGGTTGTGTTGGCTTCTGGAGTCATGTGGCCTACTGGCTCCATGCCAGGGCGGTTTCCGCCACGATCGCTCTACCACTGATAATCTTGTGTCCCTCAAGTCTGCCATCCGAAAAGCCTTTTCCAGAAGCCAACACCTGTTTTTTTTTATTTATGAAAAGCTTATGACGTGACCTGGCGACATCATTTCCATGCCACATCATATGAGTGAGGTCTCCAGAGCCCACTCCCGATTTTTATCCAAAATTTACTGTCGCTCCGTACTTTCCGTGTCCAAGTTGGTGCCTCCCATAGTTCCCCTCACATTCAGGAAAGTGGGGTCCCACAGGGCACCGCATTGAGTGTTTCTCTATTTTTAGTGGCCATTAACGGTCTAGCAGCAGCTGTAGGGCCGTCGGTCTTACCTTCTCTGTATGCAGACGACTTCTGCATTTCGTATTGCTCTTTCAGTACTGGTGTTGCTGAGCAGCGCCTACAGGGAGCCACCCACAAGTCGCTGTCATGGGCTCTAGCCCATGGCCTCAGCCATGAAGTCTTGTGTCATGCACTTCTGTCGGCGTCGTACCGTTCATCGGAACCAGAACTGTACCTTAATGGCGATCCAGTCATTGTAGTTGAGACATAGCGATTCTTAGGATTGGTTTTCGATGCCTGACTGACGTGGCTTCATCTTCATCAGCTGAAATGGAATGCTAGAAGCACCTCAATGCCCTCTGCTGCCTGAGAAACACCAACAAGGGTGCAGATCGCCCTAACTGCTGCAACTCTACAGAGCCCTTTTTCAATCTCGCCTTGACTGTGGGAGTCCGATTTTTGGTTTGGCGTTGCATTTACTCGAGCTAATGCACCACTGTGGCATTCGACTAGTAATGGGGGCGGGGGGTTAAGACGAGTCCAGTGACCAGCGTCCTGGTGGAATCTGGAGCCCCTCCATTGAAGGTTAGGCATGCAGAACTGCTCACCAGTTACCTTGCACACATGCGTAGTTCTCCTGAGCATCCAAATTACCGTCTCCTTTTCCCACCTACGGCGGTTCATATCCCTCATCAGCGACCCAGGTCAGGGCTTACAATCGCAGTTTTCATCTGATCCCTTCTGTCTGAACTGGAGTCCTATCCTTTATCACCTCTACATGAAGTCCATTCACGTAAATGGTGTAGACCTAGGCTGAAGCTTTTTCTGGACCTTTCGCATGGTTGTACGGACTCTGTTAATCCCGCCGCTCTCCGATGTCACTTCTTCTCGATTCTTGACAAGTTCTGGGGCTCTGAAGTGGTTTACACTGACAGCTCGATGGCTGATGGACATGGTGGCTACGCCTGCGTCCACAGAGGCCATTTGAAGAGCATTCCGTGCCAGATGGCTGCAGTGTAGTCACCGCAGAGCTGGTGGGCATATCTAGTGCACATCAGTACATCCGTTCATGCTTTGGTGAGTCGTTTCTTCTCTGTACTGTCTCCCTGAGCAGCTTACAAACTATCGACCAGTGATAACCTCGCCATCCTTTGGTAGCGACCGTCCAGGAGTCCATATATGCCGTGGAATGGTCCAGGACCCTGGGACACGTCGGAATCCCAAGCAACGAACTTGCTGACTGGCTAACCAATTAGGCTACGCGGAAACCGCTTGTGGAGATGTGCATATCTGAAAGTGACCTGCGTTCAGTCTTACGCCACACGGTTTCTCGGCTTTCGGAGACGGAATGGCATACCCTCAGTATGCACAACAAACTGCGCGCCGTTAAGAAGACTGAATTGTGGAAGGTGCAGGCCTCTCGCAGGGACTTTGTTGTTCTCTGTCAGCTCCGCATTGGCCACGCTTGGGTGACCCACGGCTATCTTCTGCGCTGTGAACACCCATCTCAGTGTCAGTGCGGCGTCTGGCTGACAGTGGCCCATATATGGTTTGCTGTCCTACGTTGGCTGCCCTGCGTCATGATCTCCGGTTACCAGGCTCGTTACCGTCCATTTTAGCAGACAATGCCTCATCGGCTTATTTGGTTTTACGTTTTATACGTCAGGGTGGGTTTTATCATTCAATATAAGTTTTAGCGCATGTCCTTTGTCCCTCTGTGTCCTCCACCCTAGTGCTTTTAGGCTGCAGGTTTTGCGTTGCAGATTGGATGGCTTCTTTTTATTCTCGTGGCCATCCAGCCATGGTAATCTGCTCTCAAATTTTAATCTCATCTACCTGTTTCTTGCGTCTCTCTGTGGTTTTCTTGTCCTAATTTGGCTATTGTAGTGTTTTTTGTCCTTCTGTTGTTCTCGTGGTTCTTTCTTTCTACTGTATATTGTACTGTACGTTTCGTGTGTTTCCTTCTTGCCCTTGTGTAATTGATTAATGATAACAACTGATGACCGAGCAGTTTGGTCCCTTCCTCCCCCCCCCCCGTCCCCCCTTTTAAACCAACCAATCCACCTAAATCACAAGATTGCTCTTACTCAAACTTTGTGCACATAATTACTGTGTGGAAAAAATCGCTGTCAGGGTAACAACAACCTCCCTGTCTATATGGAGGAGGTGGGGCCAAAGAGTATGGTAGCTCACTAAATGCAAATAACCAGAGTGTATTCGTCCAGTATTTTAGAATGAGAGCGTTCAGTGACTTGCAATAAACTTTTCACACAATTTCAAACCTTTACGAGACCTTTTCGCACTGACACTCTGCACGAAATCATGAAAGGAAAAAGGTTTTTCGCTTGCTACATTTTGGCTGTTCATACAGTAAAAATATCGCATCAGGCATGACGTTTTAATTTATTCCTTCTTTACTACTAACTCTGTTCACAAAACATTTCGTAGGCAGTATTCACATAAACAACACGATGTACCTGCAAAATTTTATCATCGTACGAAACTTAGTTCAAGATAAACACAGAGCTACGTGGAAATGAAACAATAGGGCGAAATTTGTTAGAGAGACGGGTAAAATGTATGTACAAATACGAGTGAAATATGTTAAATATATGTGAAATACATAGGGCGTTCAGAGCACATGGGAATCAAGGCCATTTTTGTTCATTTTGAACTAATTCCACTTTTAAGTACTGTTTATGAAGCGGCTTTCATAGCATAAAAGTTTGATGTGTAGTTGTTGTAAATACACACATCAAAACAAGTTTTGCATCACCTCTGTTCCGAGAGCTCCGGAACCTGTACAGAAAATTAGAATAGAGACCAACATAAACATCATTTCCGTCCTTTTTATTGCTCACGAAAACCACACATTGCATGTTGTTCCACCATAGGGAGACTTTCAGAGGTGGTGGTCCAGATTGCTGTAAACACCAGTACCTCTAATACCCAGTAGCACGTCCTCTTACATTGATGGAACTAAGGCGTTCAGCTGACTGGGTTGCCTCTAAACACGTCTCCGACGATTGTCTCGTTGAAGGCGTATGCGACACTTATAGGTGAAGAGAACGTGATGCCAATACGGTGCGGTCCATTCGGCATGTTGTTGGGACCATCTGTACCACGCTGCATGGTGTGGTAGGTGCAAAGATGGACCTCGCCATGGACGCCAGGAGTGAAGTTGCTTATCATGCAGCCTATTGTGCACAGTTTGAGTCGTAACACGACGTCCTGTGGCTGCACGAAAAGCATTATTCAACATCGTGGCGTTGCTTTCAGGGTTCCTCCGAGCCACAACTCGTGGGTAGCGGTCATTCACTGCACTAGTAACTCTTGGGCGGCCTGAGCGAGGCATGTCATCGACAGTTCTTGTCTCTCTGTATCTCCTCCATGTCCGAACAACATCGCTTTGGTTCATTCCGAGACGCCTGGTCACTTCCCTTGTTGAGAGCCCTTCCTGGCACCAAGTAACAATGCGGACGTGATCGAACCGCGGTATTGACCGTCTACGCATGGTTGAACTACAGACAATACGAGCCGTGTACCTCCTTCCTGGCGGAATGACTGGAACGGATCGGTTGTCGGACCCCCTCCGTCTAATAGGCGCTGCTCATGCATGGTTGTTAACATCTTTGGGTGGGTTTAGTAACATCTCTGAACAGACAAAGGGACTCTGTCTGTGATACAATATCCACAGTCAACGTCTATCTTCAGGAGTTCTGGGAACTTGGGAGATGCAAAACTTTTTTTGATGTGTGTAATTGTTATAGGACTGGCAATTTGATTGAGCATGGAGGGCAGCAATCTTTTCTAAGAATGCATGACAGCTGTGTTACATATTATGTAAATTAAAAGCGGAGAGGCGAGAAAGGAAAGGAAAAGAAGTAATGGTATCAACTGCATCGGCAATTTGTGCGGAATGAGCGGCGACGAGTGAAAATGTGTGCTGGACCGGGACTCGAAATAGCGAGGATGGGGGACATGGGCGGAGGCTGCGGTTAGGTACCGCTAGCTGGGATGGTGGGTCGGCCGAGGAGCGCGCAGAGAAAGTACGCGCATTTGCTATAGACACTGTGTTCGGGTGGCACAGTTGTTAACGCAACTGCTTAGTAAGTGGGCAATCCCTGATTCAAGTCCTCGTCCGGCTCACATGTTTCACTCGCCACTGTTGATTCCGCACAAAGCTTCGATGCAACTGATATCATTAATTCCACGCATGCGTGTCCGAAGGAACACTGCGTCGTTCTTCTTAACGACACACCCTCTGCAAGATCGTACGAACTATTGCTGTTGTTGTCTTCAGTCCTGAGACTGGTTTGATGCAGCTCTACATGCTACTCTATCCTGTGCAAGCTGCTTCATCTCCCAGTACGTACTGCAGCCTACATCCTTCGGAATCTGTTTAACGTATTCATCTCTTGGTTTCCCTCTACGATTTTGACCCTCCACGCTGCCCTCCAATACTAAATTGGTGATCCCTTGATGCCTCAGAACATGTCCTACCAACCAATCCCTTCTTCTAGTCAAGTTGTGCCATAAACTCCTCTTCTCCCCAATTCTGTTCAATACCTCCTCATTAGTTATGTGATCTACCCATCTTATCTTCAGCATTCTTCTGTAGCACCACATTTTGAAAGCTTCTATTCTCTTCTTGTCTAAACTATTTATCGTCCATGTTTCACTGGCATACATGGCTACACTCCATACAAATACTCTCAGAAACGACTTTCTGAGACTTAAATCTATACTCGAAGTTAACGAATTTCTCTTCTTCATAAAAGCTTTTCTTGCCATTCTCAGTCAAATAGCAAAACTCCTTTACTACTTTAAGTGTCTCATTCCCTAATCCAATTCCCTCAGCATCACCCCAGTTAACTCGACTACATTCCCTTATTCTCGTTTTGCTTTATGAATAATTAATTACAAAAAAAGTATACACAGTTTTAAAATGTTTGAATGAGATAAGGTAATTCGTGTAATGTTTTCTCATATCGAATACGGATACATTTAAGTGGTTTCCCCCGATACCTTGAAAAGGAAAGTAAAATTTAGGACCTCATCCTTTTGTACACTGACTGTATTATACTTGTATCTTACTCTTTGGTCTACAGGTTTTCTTAAGAAAACATTAATGAAAATGGATTTCTTGAATATATAATTATAATTTTATTCCCTGTATCGAAAAAGGTAGTTGTGCATTTAAAATTCAAAGAAAAATTTATTTGCTTTCGTCAGTTTGCTCTTGGAAAGCTGAAGGAGGTCTTGTGACACTTATAGAGTAGGTCCTTGAAAACATGATGTTGAAGAGCTGGAACATCTAGTATGCGTGCACTACAAATGTTATGAAAAGCACTAAGTATATTCGCAGTTGTGAATACGAACAACAATGAACTGTGTAAAGGAATGACGACAAGGAAATTTTTCTTCCGGACCGTGGCTCGAACCCAGTCTTCCCGCTTTACGTCAGCAGTCGCCTTATCCGCTTTGGCTACGACTACCCGACTCCAGGATAGACCCAAAGTTCCACACATCGTCGTTCTTGCGTCACAGCCTGCACTCGTACACGCTTTAGGTAATTGCCGTACAGGGGATGACTTTTTTTATTGAAAATCGCTACACGATATCGGCGGATAAATTGGATACTGCAGTGCCTGTGTTTTGCATGCATTTCTCAAGCAACATTGCATCGTTCTTCTTAACAACGCACATAATGCAGTTACGTACAAAGAAATACCGTCTGCAACAAGCAGCACATATATCCAGTCAGATCTGGATGAGATTCAAATTGGTGCAAAGATTAAAACTCCCCATGCATATTGAAACATGTAAAGCTGCTCACTTCACAAAACTAAAGTACTTAATATTCTAAGAACGCAATATAAATGAGTCACAAGTACACTACTGGCCGTTAAAATCACACAAGAAGAAATGCAGACGATAAACGGGTTTTCATTGGACAAATATATTATACTAGAACTGACATGTGATTACATTTTCACGCAGTTTGGGTGCATAGCTCCTGAGAAATCAGTACCCAGAGCAACCACCTCCGGCCGTAATAACGGCCTCGATACGCCTGGGCATTGAGTCAAACAGAGCTTCGATGGCGTGTACAGGTACAGCTGCCCATGGATCTTCAACACGATACCACAGTTCGTCAAGAGTAGTGACTGGCGTACTGTGACGAGCCAGTTGCTCGGCCACCATTGACCAGACGTTTTCAATTGGTGAGAGATCTGGAGAATGTGCTGGCCAGGGCAGAAGTCGAACATTTTCTGTATCCAGAAAGGCCCGTACAGGACGTGCAACATGCGGTCGTGCATTATCCTGCTGAAATGTAGGGTTTCGCAGTGATAGAATGAATGGTAGAGCCACGGGTCGTAACACATCTGAAATGTAACGTCCACTGTTCAAAGTGCCGTCAATGTGAACAAGAGGTAACCGAGACGTGTAACCAGTGGTACCCCATACCACCACGCCAGGCGATACGCGAGTATGGCGATGACGAATACACGCTTCCAATGTGAGTTCACCGCGATGTCGCCAAACACGGATGCGACCATCATGATGCTGTAAACAGAACCTCGATTCATCCGAAACAAGGACGTTTTGACAATCGTGCACCCAGGTTCGTCATTGAGTACACCATCGCAGGCGCTCCTATCTATGATGCAGCGTCAAGGGTAACTGCAGCCATGGTCTCCGAGCTGATAGTCAATGCTGCTGCAAACGTCGTCAAACTGTTGGTGCAGATGGTTGTTGTCTTGCAAACGTCCCCATCTGTTGACTCAGGGATCGAGACGTGGCTGCACGATCCGTTACAGCCATGCGGATAAGATGGCTGTCATCTCGACTGCTAGTGATACGTGGCCGTTGGGATCCAGTATGGTGTTCCGTATTACCCTCCTGAACTTACCGATTCCATATTCTGCTAACAGTCATTGGATCTCGACCAACGCGAGCAGCAATGTCGCGATACGATAGACCGCAATCGCTATAGGTTTACAATCCGACCTTTATCAAAGTCGGAAACGTGATGGTATGCATTTCTCCTCCTTACACGAGGTATCACAACAACGTTTCACCATGCAACGCCGGTCAACTGCTGTTTGTGTATGAGAAATTGGTTGGAAACTTTCCTCATGTCAGCACGTTGTAGGTGTCGCCACCGGCGCCAACCTTGTGTGAATGCTCTGAGAAGCTAATCATTTGCATATCACAGCATCTTCTTCCTGTTAGTTAAATTTCGAGTCTGTAGCACATCATCTTCGTGGTGCAGCAATTTTAATGGCCAGTAGTGTAGTATGATCACGTAGAATCAGGTGGTGGTAATTGGACGTATACTAATAAGAGCAGCGCAAATGGTCGCAGGTTTGTGAGATCTATTGGAAAGCATCATGGAGATGCTGAGGTAAGGGAAGTGGTAGACGCTTGAAGGTATACTGCGGAAGCCTACTTCCAAAGTTTGAAGAACAAGCTTTAAGTGAGGAATTTAGGAATAAATTGCAAGCCCCTTCGTATCGCTCCCGTAAGGCTCGTGCGAGTAAGGTTAGTATAACTACAAAGTGCACAGAGCACTTCAAGCAATCATTTATTCTGCTCTACATTAGTGAATGGAACGGAAAGAAGCCGTAACAATCAGTAAAATAGGAAGAATCCTGTGCAATGCACCTTACATGTAGATCCAGATGTAGCAACAGGTTTTTGAGGATGACACTCGGGATTGCAGTGACGATGATTCGGTGACCATGAGATGTAAGGTGTTGTCATTTTTATGGTTACTTCTTCCTGCTGTCTACATCTAAATCTACACCTGCATGACTACTCTGCAGTTCACACTTAAGTACCTGACAGATGGTTCACCGAAATACTTTCACACCATTTCTCTACCGTTCCACTCTTGACAGCCCATGGGAGAAACGAACCCTTAAAGCTTTCTCTTCGAGATCTGATTTCTCTTATATTATACGAAGTTGACATTCGTTTTGATGACTTCCATTCCCAACTCTCGTAGCATATCTGTGGCACTGTCTCCCCCGTATCGCTCTATTCAAAACAGGCTGTCCTTCATGGAAAGTTTTCGATTTCCTCCATCAATTCTATCTGGTAAGGATATTCTAACGTGCAGCAATACTCTATCAAAGGACGGACAATTGTAGTGTAGACAGTGTGTTTAGTTGATTTGTTACTTCTTGTAACTGTTATGCCGACGAAACGCAGTCTTTGGTTCGCCTTCTCTACAACAGCTCTATGTTATCGTTCCAAATTAAGTTGTTGGTAAATATTATCCCTAGGTATTTAGTGGAATTGACAGCCTTTAGATTTGTGTAATGCGTCGTGTATTCGAAATTTATCGAGTTCGCTTTCGTAGTCACGTGGATGACCTCACACTTTTCATTATTTTTAGATTTCATACCACACAGATATTTTGTCTACATCATTTTGCAGTTGGTTTCGATTTTACAATGGCTTCACTAGACAGAAAATTACAGCACCATCGCAAAAATCTAAGATGACTGCTCAGATCGTCTCCTAGATCAATTATATATTGGACTAGGAACAGCAGAGCACATGTAACAATTCCTTGTGAAGAAGAACTATTTAAATATTAATTTTTTAAATTTTTTGTCTTTTCTCTTTTCTGTAAATATTATAATAATTTTCAAATAGACTTCTTTTCAAACATATAAGTAAGCTGTAGGAAGCGATAACGCGGAAAAACAGAGAACCGCTTCACGTTCAGTATTTTTCTCGACGAAGAGTCATCTTTTGTTATTGTGAGTCGAATTGCAGAGGTGTATGAGAATGTGTTGTGTGCAAAATGCTGAACAATACGTATCGACACTGTTTTTCATTGACGGTCCAACGATTCCACAATCTTGGAATCCCCTGAAGTTATTTCTTGGAAATTTTCTTTTCAGGATCTCATATAATATTGGGAACCGATCTTCTATACGACGTTGCATAATATCTGAGGTACGTGAATGCACTTGTCTACTTCCATTTCTGGCCACCATATTTAATTTTGTTTTTAGGTCACGGTAAGCCCCGACAAGGAACCTGTAACTTTTTTCCTTTTACGAAGTCCGATCCAGTATATTTCTTTAAAGGCAAAATAAATGTATTTTTCCCCACCTTTTCTTTACATAGGCCTCAAGGGACAGACCGTGTGTGCCTCTGAATGAAGTGTACGTTCGCAAGTTTCACATGGGGACACGTAACTAAACAGTATAAATATTTGAGAAACACATGATTATTTTTTATTTATGGTCTCATTTTATCGCGAATGTACGTTCTCTCTTATTCTTACAGCTAGTCTTGTGCCATATTTTAGTAACTTTTGTTGCATATCTTAATGGCAACGCCGTTTTAGGGCGGAATTTATTACGCTATTTGTCGGAAAGCTTTCTGTTTCCAAATCGCGGAACCAACTGGTCGATATGTGCAATATTAGCAGAAGCAAAGGGAGACCTTACGGTTGGAAAACGTCAGATACGACTTCTGATTTTTCTCGATGACCTTCTGTCAGTTACTACCTTTCCGACAAAAAACAGGAATCCAGTTCCACAATTGAGACGACACACCATAGGCACGCAGTTTAATTAAAGTCGCTTTATTCCATGTAGAGTGACTAGATGCTTGATGGCGTCTTCAGGCACAAAATAACACTATTAATCTACGTTTGGGGTAAAAATTAAACAATTAATACGAAACACTAAAGAGAGAATTTTGAGAGAAGGAATGAATTATCGGCAGTGTAAACTTAGATAATTTTATTGATACAATCAGCGTTGTACTAGAAAGGGGTTCAATCCACAAACAATACAAACCATGGGAGGTTTGGCACTGTAGCACAGGTCTGTACAATCAGTTGAAAGGTATTAACAGGCCGCTTGCTTCTGCAGCTTGCTTCTGCAGCAAGTACGAATAACAATATATTTGATGACTAATTTAGCATTATCCTGCCCACGACTACAAATTTCTTGCAGGATTAACCAGTCGGTTGCAAAGAATAAAATTTCAGATATGGAGAGTCTGAGAAATCTGAAGCGGCCAGAAGACATGGTCGGATGTCAGTCTAACTTCGTGCACGTACCGATCGTCGGCAAGCTCGTAAATGATTCGAGTTGCAATTCTCTGTGACATATAGATGGGCTATCAGAATGCATTAGCCTTGTTTGTTTTTAGTATTATTAGCAGGACTGGTAGGGCGTCACAGGCGTCAGATATTGAGTGATCGTGTCTTGGACACGGAGACGGTAAGTATTCTGTGTGACCGTGGGATCATCAGCTCAGAGTTTAAAAGAAGCCGCACTGTTAGTCTCCATTTGGCCAGTTGGTCGCACCATGCAGTATCAAGATTACTGGGGCGGTAGGATGTGACAGTGGCCCAAAATTCGACTGCATGGGGACGAGAGGGCAAGCATGCTCGTCGGCAAGTTTCCGGTCGACCAAGTCTGACGATCACTAAGACGGCCGTCTTGTGCATAAAACACATCGTACAGCCTTCACATGTGTGCCTGCTAGCCACGAGCAAGTAACGGAATCCCGGCAACATTTTGTGTCATCCCACTTCATTCGTACAAACCCAGCAGTAGTCGCACTACGGAACTACAATACCATGTGCAAGCTGTCGTTAACACCAGAACACAAACAGCTGCATTTGGAATGGTTCCATGACTGGAAAGCATGGGAAGCCGACCGCTGTGGCCGAGCGGTTCTAGGCGCTTCAGTCCGGAACCGCGCTGCTGCTACGGTCGCAGGTTGGAATCCTGCCTCGGGCATGGATGTGTGTGATGTCCTTAGGTTGGTTAAATTTGAATAGTTCCAAGTCTAGGGTCTTAAATGGCTACACAGGATAATTGAAATGGCGTGGGAGTCGGGACAGGTTCGATCAGACTGGACGGAAGCAGTAATCACACCAATTTTTAAACATGGAAACAGAAAAGATTGTAACACTGCAGAGGTATCTCTTTAATCAACGTTGTGGGGAAAATCTTCTTAGGTATTGTTGAAAGGAAAGTGCGAGTATAAGTTGAGGACAAATTGGATGAAAATCACTGTGGTTTTAGGCCTCTTAGAGGTTGTCAGGACCAGATATTTAGCTTACGGCAAATAATGGAGAAGTGTTACGAGTGGAACAGGGAATAGTATCTATGCTTTATAGATCTAGAAGAGGCATATGACCGGGTTCCTAAGAGGAAGTTATTGTCTGTTCTACGAGACTATGGAATAGGAGGCAAACTTTTGAAAGCAATTAAAGGCCTTGACATAGGTAGTCAGGCAGCAGTTAGAGTAGACGGTAAATTGAGTTCATGGTTCAGAGTAGTTTCAGGGGTAAGACAAGACTGCAACCTGTCTCCACTGTTGTTCATATTATTTATGGATCATATGTTGAAAACAATAGAATAGGTGGGTGAGATTAAGATATGTGTACACAAAATAAGCAGTCTCGCATATGCGGATGACTTAGTTGTGATGGCAAATTCGATTGAAAGTTTACAAAGTAATATTTCAGAGCTAGATCAGAAATTTAAGGACTATGCTATGAAGATTAGCGTCTCCAAAACGGAAGTAATGTCAGTGGAAAAGAGATATAAACGGATTGAGTGCCACATAGGAGGAACAAAGTTAGAACAGGTGGACGGTTTCAAGTACTTAGGGTGCATATTCTCACAGGATGGCAACATAGTGAAAGAACTGGAAGCGAGATGTAGCAAAAGTAATGCAGTAAGCGCTCAGGTACGATCTACTCTCTTCTGCAAGACTAAGTTATCTGTGCACCGTTCAATCTTTCGACCAACTTTGTTGTATGGGAGTGAAAGCTGGGTGGATTCAGGTTACCTTATCAATAAGGTTTAGGTTACGGATATGAAAGTAGCAAGGATGATTGCAGGTACTAGTAGATGGGAACAAGGGCAGGAGGGTGTCCACAATGAGGAAATTGAAGAAAAACTGGGAATGAACTCTATAGATGTAGCAGTCAGGGCGAACAGGCTTAGATGGTGGGGTCATGTTACACGCATGGGAGAAGCAAGGTTACCCAAGAGACTCATGGATTCAGCAGTAGAGGGTAGGAGGAGTCGGGGCAGACCAAGGAGAAGGTACCTGGATTCGGTTAAGAATGATTTTGAAGTAATAGGCTTAACACCAGAAGAGGCACCAATGTTAGCACTGAATAGGGTTCATGCAGGAATCTTATAAGAGGGACTGTGCTCCAGACTGAATGCTGAAAGGTATAATCAGTCTTAAATGATGATGATGGTGATGATGATGATAAGTCTAGGGGACTGATAACCTCAGATGTTAAGTCCCATAGTGCTTAGAGCCATTTGACCCATTTTTGAAAGCATGGGCTGTTGAGGAATGGCGCTGCAATATTGTCCGCAAAGGATAGCGATTCTGCAGTATCCTGGGTGACCGTCGTTGGTGAGTATGGTGTCGACCTGTGGAGAAGTCTCACTCTTCCAATGTTTTGGAGAGGTTCATTGATGCGGAAATAGTTCACGGATGAAATGACGGATGTCAGTATTCAAAGGCCACAATATTTTGGCAAACAACCACGTTGATATCATCAGGTGCGCTTATAAACTGACTGATTAAATGCCGAGGCGTCACTTTTATCTCTTCCAGTCTCTCCCTGATCGGCCGCTTCATCAGCCGTCCGCACCAGGCATCCCAACCCCACTCTGCCCGCTGACACTGTGTGGTCCCATGCTTTACTAAGGCTGTAACTGCTATCGCTATTTATCAGCGGTTCTCCTACTCTAATCGCCGTAGATTCCTTGATGATGCAGTCCCAGCAATTGGACAGCTGTGTCAAAATTTTGTTGCGGTAATAATTCATTCCATACAATTCCTTATATACGGCTACAATCTTTAGCAATACGCACACTGTGACCTATGTATGTCTTACCACATTGATAGGTTATCTGATAGATCCCGGATTCTAGGACTGTTCCCACACTATGAAGCAGTGCTCGAGTTTTGGTTGGTGCGTGGAACATCATCTTCACTTGGTATTTCCGAAGAATTCATCCTGTCTTGCCGGATAATGCAAATGGAATGGCCGTGTCCTGCCGAGACTCCTCTTCATGTTCCGCCAGTTGTAAAGAGGGTGTAGGATGTAAGGCTCACCGAATTTTCCATTCCTTGTATCCCTTCTTCCGGAAAACCACTCTCAGATGTTGAAGTTGTTAGTTGGTACTCCCGTTGCTAGAGAGAGTGCGAGCACTACGTGCCAAAGTTTTGAAGCACGCCGTTCCTCTGGACCGGGTGATGGCCGTTATCTGTATGAAAGTATAGGTCGATGGTCATCTTCTTCCGGTACACGTTGTGTCACGAAGTGCCGTTCGCTCTGCTTTTATCCAGAAAGGGGAGCACTCCAACCACTTCAACTTCCATGGTGAAACTGATGTTATGTTGTGTGGAGCTGCAGTGTGTAAGGAAGTCATTCAGCCTGTCTCTTCCCATTTAGCTACATGACGAAAATGTCGTCAACATACCGGAAGAAACAGGTAGGTTTCTATTGGACCGATTTCAGGGCTTCTTCCTCGAAATATTTCATAGACAGTTGGTGACATCTGCTTGAAGTAGGCTCCCCATGTCTACTCCTTCCGTTTTCTCATAGTAACAATCACCGAAAACAAAGTATGCAGCCAGCTGCCACCACATGACTAAGAGGAATGGCGTGCTCAAAACTTTGGCATGTAGGTCTCGTATCCTCTCCGACAACGAAAGTATCCACCAAAAGCTGAACATCTGAGAGTAGTTTCCCGGATATTGGCTATAAGAAGTGGCAAATTCGGAGAGCCTTGCATCCTGTACCCTCTGCACAATTGCTTTACCTGTTTAGAGACGTTAACTTGTTCGCATAATAAAATGAAAGAAACGTAGCACCGTATGACATCATTGAGTCATAACTGGAATCGGTCAACGCATACAAATTCTGAGGTGTAACAATCTGAAGTTATATAAAGTGGAATGATCATACGAGTTTAGCCTTCATAAGGCGTGTAACATATGTACACTCCTGGAAATTGAAATAAGAACACCGTGAATTCATTGCCCCAGGAAGGGGAAACTTTATTGACACATTCCTGGGGTCAGATACATCACATGATCACACTGACAGAACCACAGGCACATAGACACAGGCAACAGAGCAAGCACAATGTCGGCACTAGTACAGTGTATATCCACCTTTCGCAGCAATGCAGGCTGCTATTCTCCCATGGAGACGATCGTAGAGATGCTGGATGTAGTCCTGTGGAACGGCTTGCCGTGCCATTTCCGCCTGGCGCCACAGTTGGACCAGCGTTCGTGCTGGACGTGCAGACCGCGTGAGACGACGCTTCATCCAGTCCCAAACATGCTCAATGGGGGACAGATCCGGAGATCTTGCTGGCCAGTGTAGTTGACTTACACCTTCTAGAGCACGTTGGGTGGCACGGGATACATGCGGACGTGCATTGTCCTGTTGGAACAGCAAGTTCCCTTGCCGGTCTAGGAATGGTAGAACGATGGGTTCGATGACGGTTTGGATGTACCGTGCACTATTCAGTGTCCCCTCGACGATCACCAGTGGTGTACGGCCAGTGTAGGAGATCGCTCCCCACACCATGATGCCGGGTGTTGGCCCTGTGTGCCTTGGTCGTATGCAGTCCTGATTGTGGCGCTCACCTGCACGGCGCCAAACACGCATACGACCATCATTGGCACCAAGGCAGAAGCGACTCTCATCGCTGAAGACGACACGTCTCCATTCGTACCTCCATTCACGCCTGTCGCGACACCACTGGAGGCGGGCTGCACGATGTTGGGGCGTGAGCGGAAGACGGCCTAACGGTGTGCGGGACCGTAGCCCAGCTTCATGGAGACGGTTGCGAATGGTCCTCAACGATACCCCAGGAGTAACAGTGTCCCTAATTTGCTGGGAAGTGGCGGTGCGGTCCCCTACGGCACTGCGTAGAATCCTACGATCTTGGCGTGCATCCGTGCGTCGCTGCGGTCCGGTCCCAGGTCGACGGGCACGTGCACCTTCCGCCGACCACTGGCGACAACATCGATGTACTGTGGAGACCTCACGCCCCACGTGTTGAGCAATTCGGCGGTACGTCCACCCGGCCTCCCGCATGCCCACTATACGCCCTCGCTCAAAGTCCGTCAACTGCACATACGGTTCACGTCCACGCTGTCGCGGCATGCTACCAGTGTTAAAGACTGCGATGGAGCTCCGTATGCCACGGCAAACTGGCTGACACTGACGGCGGCGGTGCACAAATGCTGCGCAGCTAGCGCCATTCGACGGCCAACACCGCGGTTCCTGGTGTGTCCGCTGTGCCGTGCGTGTGATCATTGCTTGTACAGCCCTCTCGCAGTGTCCGGAGCAAGTATGGTGGGTCTGACACACCGGTGTCAATGTGTTCTTTTTTCCATTTCCAGGAGTGTATGTTCGTAGGTGGGATACTAGGAAAATGAAAGCCCTCTGCATAGGAGATATTTTACAAAATACTCTTGCGGCCCATCCTACAATACTGCTCAGATGTGTATAAACCGTAGCAAAAAAAAAAAAAAAAAAAAAAAAAATGGCTCTGAGCACTATGGGACTTAACATCTTAGGTCATCAGTCCCCTAGAACTTAGAACTACTTAAACCCAACTAACCTAAGGACGTCACAAACATCCATGCCCGAGGCACGATTCGGACCTGCGACCGTAGCATTCCCGCGGTTCCGGACTGTAGCGCCTAGAACCGCACGGCCATCGCGGCCTGCTAAACCGTAGGAGACAGGACTAACAGAGTATACTGAACATTTGGAAAGAAGGGGGCACGAATGGTCACAGTTTTTTGGTCCATGGAAGGGCGTCAAGGTGATGCTGAGAAAACTGAGTAGGTAGACAATTAACGATGGACACCAAATTGTAAGTAGCCTGTTTATGTGTTTTTATGTTGGCAGCGTTTTAGACTGCATTAATATCTTTGAAAGCGCTGTGCGCCCTCTGTGAGAGTCACTGTGGCTGGTCGGACTCGCAGTTAGAAGTTAAAAGTCAGCAATGATGGAGGTTAGAAGCAGTGTTAGCGCGAGCGGACGGTCTCGACGTGTGTCTGTCATAGAGATTTAATATTGGTTGGACATAGATTGTAAAATTTGGGTAATGGAATTATTGACGATTATATAATTTTTTGAAATGGCTGTTACATGATTAAGGTAAAGTCTGCTAAATACACTCTTTGCTCTTCAACAAAATCTTTCCTTTGCTAACCACGTACCTATTAGTAGTTAGAGCCTACAGTAGTTAGAATCCTTTTGTTTAGCTGGCTGTATACTTGCTGTAGTTCGTCTCATGAAGATTTTCTGTGAGTTAAGTGACTTATGAAATGTATGCATTATTGTTAGGATGTTTTTCTAATTCAGGGCCATGCTTTTGTGTTAATTAATAGCTTGCATTATCCTTGTATAATTTGTATGTACTGTACTTCCTCGATTCACCGCCAGTTGGCCCAATTGAAGGAAGGTAATGTTGACTTCGGTGCTTGTGTTGACATGCGACTCATTGCTCTACAGTACTAGCATCAAGCACATCAGTACGTAGCATCAATAGGATAGTGTTCATCACGAACGTGGTTTTGCAGTCAGTGCAATGTTTACAAATGCGGAGTTGGCAGATGTCCATTTGATGTATGGATTAGCACGGGGCAATAGCCGTGGCGCGGTACGTTTGTATCGAAACAGATTTCCAGAACGAAGGTGTCCGGACAGGAAGACGTTCGAAGCAATTTATCGGTGTCTTAGGGAGCACGGAACATTCCAGCGTATGACTCGCGACTGGGGAAGACCTAGAACGACGAAGACACCTGCAATGGACGAGGCAATTCTTCGTGTAGTTGACGATAACCCTAATGTCAGCGTCAGAGAAGTTGCTGCTGTACAAGCTAACGTTGACCACGTCACTGTATGGAGAGTGCTGTGGGAGAACCAGTTGTTTCCGTACCATCTACAGCGTGTGCAGGCACTATCAGCAGCTGATTGGCCTACACGGGTACACTTCTGCGAATGGTTCATCCAACAATGTGTCAATCCTCATTTCAGTGCAAATGTTCTCTTTACGGATGAGGCTTCATTCCAACGTGATCAAATTGTAAATATTCACAATCAACATATATGGGCTGACGCAATTGTGCAATCACGTCATCAACACAGATTATCTGTGAACGTTTGGGCAGGCATTGTCGGTGATGTCTCGATTGGGCCCCATGTTCTTCCACCTACGCTCAATGGAGCACGTTATCATGATTTACAAGTACGACACAACATGTGGTTCATGCACGATGGAGTCGGAGTGTTCGTACGCTTCTCAACAACAGATTCGATGACCGATGGATTGGTAGAGGCTGACCAATTCCATGGCCTCCACGCTCTCCTGACCTCAACCCTCTTGACTTTCACTTATGGTGGCATTTGAAAGCTCTTGTCTACGCAACCCCGGTACCAAATGTAGAGACTCTTCGTGCTCGTATTGTGGACGGCTGTGATACAATACGCCATTCTCCAGGGCTGCAGCAGCGCATCAGGGATTCCATGCGACGGAGGGTGCATGCATGTATCCTCGCTATCGGAGGACATTTTGAACATTTCCTGTAACGAAGTGTTTGAATTCACGCTGGTACGTTCTGTTGTTGGGTGTTTCCATTCCATGATTAATGTGATTTGAAGAGAAGTAATAAAATGAGCTCTAACATGGAAAGTATTCGTTTCCGGACACATGTCCACATAACATATTTTCTTTCTTTGTGTGTGATGAATGTTTCCTGAAAGTTTGGCCGTACCTTTTTATAACACCCTGTAAAATGTAGACTGGCAATGGCAAGGATTGCGTTTCTGAAGAAGAGAAATTTGTTAACATCGAGTATAGATTTAAGTGTCAGGAAGTCGTTTCTGAAAGTATTTGTATGGAGTGTAGCCATGTGTGGAAGTTAAACATTGACGTTAAGTAGTTTGGACAAGAAGAGGATAGAAGCTTTCGAAATGTGGTGCTACAGAAGAATGCGGAAGATTAGATGGGTAGATCACATAGCTAATGAGGAGGTATTGAATAGAATTTGGGAGAAGAAGAGTTTGTGGCACAACTTGACGAGAAGAAGGGACCGGTTGGTAGTACATGTTCTGAGGCATCAAGGAATCACAAATTTACCATTGGAGGGCAGCGTGGAGGGTAAAAATCGTAGAGGGAGACTGTAACACTCCTCTCTGCTACTGCTCTACCCTAACCTCAAAACTGGAGGCAGTTTGCAAAACAGAATTATTTTGTTATAGCAGTTATGGTATAAAGCAACAGAGCAGTGTTACCCTCTGAGAGGAATTTTGTTAAGTTGACCGTATTGTTCCTAATGGAAGTGGCTTATCGGAAATGAAAGTCAGAATTACGTTAATATTGGAATAGTGACAAACAAAATTTTGCCTAGCTATACTGTTTATAGAATAAGGGAAACGGTCGCCAGCCTAATTAGGCAAGAGAAAGATTAACATTCTCGTTTAAGAAAGTAGGTATAAGTAACTATAATGGACAACACAACAGACACAACCTATACTTAGCAACACGCGAGTGCAATGAACTCTAACACACATATGTTTTAAGATTGAAGCTAACAATTAGAGCAGCAGGAACTATTTTCAAAATTATAACAGGTACAGAAAAACACTATCACTTTCAGGGTTTACACAAACTGAGTGGTCTTTATACTGTTAATATGCACACAAGAGAGACAAACACTTGGCATACATGAGAATGTAACGTTTCACAACTGCAGCTTTCTCACTTTCACTACAACGAAACACAATGTTGACAAAATTGCAAGGAACTGACTCTCCTTTTTAGAATTTACTACAGACAACAACGTGATCATTTACTTTATAAGACTCAGCCTAAAGTTTGAAGTTGGTAACAGCACTTTAAATAACAGTTTCAATAGGAAAATTATTATTGGACAAATAACATTTGCTTTAACTCACTGTTACCACATTAGCTTTAACTATCTTTCTAATAAGTTCAAGAGGCATTATTTAACAAAGCTCTAGGCTTCAACGTACTTTCAGTAAGGACACTCGGTAATCACTGTACTTCAAACGGAGAGGACCCTGAGAGGTGTTATGATGAGGAGTAAAATCAAGGTAGGTAAATAAATTCCGATATGAATTACCTTATATTTCAGCACACTAACACATCCATTAGGCTGATCCTTCACTGTACATCAATATAGTATTACGTTACAGTGATTGCGCAATGTGGTGGCAACTGCATGTTGGTAGGTGGAATTACAGGTAGAATTGCCGGACTTTATCGTATCTTCATGGCGATGATTCATACAAATTCCAGAATAGATCCAGCTATTTATCCACCCATCCGAGGCATTGGAAAGAAGCAGTAAAAGCCTCTCTCTGAATCAGCATGATATGCACCTTTACATTGACAGTGCACAGACTGGTAGCTCCTTTCCGACTGGTGGCTCGTCTCCGACTGACTATCAGTTCCACCTTTTTCCACCTATGCCAACCCCAATTTGCGCGCGCTACGCATTTCCGTTCCTGATGGGAACCACTACACCTTTTACATACAAACTAACTAAGAACCCTAAGTGAGGATCAGCAATTTACATAACAGCAAACAAATACATTAAATAAAACAGAACATTTTCACATATTGACACTTCTACAAAAAATTATTCACACAAAATTACAATTACATACAATAAGTTCTGTTCCCTCCAAATGGGACAAAGAATACAAATTGCAGATACACTACTTTGCATAGAATCAAATGACGACATCAAAGGTTTGACAAAGAAAAGAATACACAATTTTATGCTATCGATTTGAACACATTCACAGGCGATCAACAATGTAACATTAAATAAAGCAAAATGAATCCATACAGCATAAGAGCTGTGGTGTTACAAGACCAAGAGATGAATCCACTGAACAGATTCAGAAGGATGTAGGTTGCAGTAATCACTGGAAGATGAAGAAGCTTGCACAGGTAGAGTAGCATGGAGAGCTGCATCAAACCATTCTCAGGATTGAAGATTACAATAACAACATGACATATAGACATAAATTTCTCACTCTTTTGTTGGATTACGGTTGCCAGTTTTGTCAGGTGTCAGAAGTCGTAAAATCTTTACAGACCTTTTCGCTGTTTGCTGCTTTAATCAGTTTCTAATTTCATGAAATGTGTGCTGCTTTCACCGTCCAGTGAAGTGTGTGTGTGTGTGTGTGTGTGTCGTGCAAATTTCCAGGTTCCAATATTCTTAAACTATATTTGTTTTGTAGGTTTGGTGACCATAATTGCTAAGATATTGAATTTGTTAGAGGACTAACAGCAGAAATTGTACAAGTTGATCAAATTCCAACAACGTCATGTTGATGTTGAAGCCTGTATAGGAACAGAGGTTGACGTTTGCCTTTCACCTTATTACGATGACGCGATAGCTTGCACTGACAGTATCTTCCAGTTTTAAGCAAACGGGGTATTTAAAAAAAGTTACATTTTCAATATAAATCTAAGAGAAAATATTTCTTATGGACTAAAATACTTCGTAGGACCCCCTCAGATACTACAAAAAAATTTTTTCTTCCTTTTTGGGTCAATTTTAGCTGGTGTTACTTTTTCGTGATGTGTGTATGAGGAATTTTTCGATTACTAGTGAATATCTGCGATACAGTAGGTATACTATGTTGACAGATCTGAACTATCGTGTGGCTGTGTAATGAAGTGTATGAGTGGGATAATCTGTCTGTAACATATACATTTCATCGGTAAGTCATAGCACATTTAGCAGATAAACATTTTTCAATGTTCTGCGTATAGTTTAATTTTCCATGTGGTTGCGTAACATGAGGTTAAATCTATCAAAAACCGAAGTTTTTGTTTAAGTTCCTTCCATTTACTGCTGAGATATCGTAATAAAAATTCTGTATGCTAATTTCTCAACCTTGATAGTGATACATTTATGTATTACGTTATTTTGGGTTTATAATTTAATTTATTATTTTAAGTTAATTGTTAATCGGTCTCACCTCCTCAGTTAGGGCGTATTCGATAACTATTGTATTTTGTATGCAGGAACGGAATCAGACTTTCCGTGGAGTGAATCCAATTTTGATTTAAAACCAATACGATGGTGAAATCATTTTCTTTAAATTCATGCCAATCTTTATCCTTCTGCTTTTCCATTTCTTCATTTTCATTTGACTCGTGCTGTTCTGGATCACTGTTAGATGTTCCGGATGGGGAATCCCTGCTTGCAGCCCGGTCAATATAATTTTCATTTAAGTCGCTGATAACAATTCCTTTTCCTGGTATTAATGCCAAACGCTTGCGTGGTGCAGTTTTCCTTTTGTTTCATTAGAACGAACCTGTTTCAATTACATTTCGAAAGATGCTGCCCAGGAAACTTCTGATGAGCTGGCGCCATGTGCATTGTTATCGGTTGCTTCTGGATTCTGCAAAATGACTTTATCGCGACAAAAATGAAAAATTCCTGCTTTTCTGAACCCAGATATTACATTTGATTTGGACGTGACAGCTATATTTTGAAAGTTTGTTTTCAACAACCTAGGAAATTCGGATTTTGGCACCACTACTCTATTCTTTCCTTCCCAATCATCTAGCACATTTCTCTAAGCAAAGGTCTAAAAAGGCCACATCAAGTGTCTGACAGAAAGGACTAGAATTAGGTGGTACAAGTAAAAATTTAATGTCCTGTTCCTGGCACAGTTTAAGGATACGGGGAACTTTTCTGGCTCAATATTATGTAGATATCAACACCTATTTCTTTCAGGCACTGCTTATAAGGATTTTTTGCTGATATCAGGTGATTCAGCACACTTTCTTAACAAATTAGGAGTATTTTGAATAATTTTGAACCTGATTAGGGTTATTAAAAAATTACAAAGTGGCTGATGCATTTTTTTCCAAAATGCTTTCTCAAATTGAGGTACCATGTAATCCAATGTTATACACTTGAAGGAGACCAAACCAAATTTTTACCAAATATATATGACATGACGGCAGAGGTACTAGACCTGTTTAATTCTACCTATGATGTATATAACAAGGATAAAAGTATCACATCATACATTTTAATTTTTATAGCTTTTTCCTAATAAAATGTTATATTTTTCTATAATTTAGTTCATTCTGCAATAAAGCTTAGGTCTACTACATAAGTATAGACTATTAAAAGTTACAGAAAAAAATTAGAGCAATGCTTTATAAACCCTAGTAAATATTTGTACCTGAATTCTGAAAAATACAACTTGCAGGAAATTGCAAATGAAGATATGAGTCCAATTAAAGTATGTCTCAGAAAATTCCTGAAACACAGCTTTCATCCTGCAGCATTTCTTCATCTTCAAGCTTCCTCTTGGCGTTCCTTTTAGCACTTCTTGCTTCTTTGGTAACTTGAAGAGCGAATCTATCAGTTTCATGCACCAATTGTCTGTCACACGCAAGCCATTGATCTTCCATATTAGAGGCAAATTTTATGCCTAAATTTCTCAGGACCTCCCACTTTCCTATCACTCCATGATTGAAACATATGAACTAAATTATAGAAAAATATAACATTTTATTAGGAAAAAGCTTTTAATGTGTTTAGACCTAAAAAACATTCTTGGGTAATCTTTCCCATATGCTATGGTTGAAACTTTCATTTGCATTCAGAGTGCCCCCATGAAGACATTTACTAAGCAAAACAGGGTCTCTCAAGTATCTAAGAATTGGTTTTATTTCATTTATAACAGGTTCAGGGAGATAATGCTTTTGGTGGTATGTTTAACGACTTTCTTTTGCATTTGGTAACCACACCAAGAATCCGCTCCTTTAGGGCAAAGTCCGTGAACAGGATGGTCATCTGTGGAACTTATGAAAGTAGGTGGCCCATACAGCTTTTCTCATTGTTGTAACATCATTCAGAGGTGAAATTCGTCTAATGGCCAGTCCATAATAACTCTGAAGAAGGTCTATTTTAGTTTCTGTCAATATGTCCTGGGCAGACAGAGATTTTCCATCAGATAGCAACTTTCTTTCATTTCTCTTCGCAGCTTCCTCAGTATAGCATACATCCTCTTTTGCACATGTCCACAACACTCCAGTTTTGTTAGCAAGGTATCACCATAAACAATGAACTCATTAATTTTATTGAAAGCTTTAAAGCCCCATCGTCTAGGTACTTCTAACGTTATAAACGGATACCGACCGACCTCTGAAATAGAGCTCCATCACAATCTATATCTCCACTGTAACAATCATAATTCTTAGAACACTGCTGTTCAATATGTCCCTCAGTATTACCACGGCAGGTGTGGCAGTGCTCACACAAACACTCAACATCAACAACTTCTCCACTCTCCAGAGAAGTAGCGCTTACAACACCATTCAAGGAACGACGTCCTCGACGTTGCCATGTCACATCAAGTGCAACAAAAATGTGCCTGGTTCCACTAATATTTACAGTTTCTTCTACTGCACGTTTCATAGATGCTTTAGACACAACCGTCTAGGCACCTAAAATTATTTTTATGTACTTGCTGAACCTACTGGGAGGAGGACGAAGGTCCATCAAACAACAAAACCTTTGACCAGTCTTTTTTCCTTTCCATATTGCACGCACTGCATATACTAACTTCAAATTCACATCTTATGACTTATGCACAATGTTCGAAGTCATTTTTGAGCTAGATTTACTGCAGAAACTACACAGAACAACTAATTTTGACGCTAAACCCTTCCTGATACTTCGTTGTTCAGTTATTTCCATACAGCCTCCACCATCACATTGTTTACATTTCGCCACTTCCTATATCAAAGAAGATAAGATGCCCACATCAACAACAACAAATGCTCTACAAACAGCGTCATTGTTAACACAAAAATTTGTATCACCGGGAGGTGTGCCATGTGGGAGTTCCTTCTCTGAAAAACTAATACATAGGCTACTTTCAACAGTGTGGGTTGCTTTGTTTGTGAACTGGTTACCACGGAATTTTCTTTCATTGAATTTCTTGATACGTGGCATAGTTCTTATTTATTGCACATTAAAGGATATGTACTTCCACTAATGTATGTAGCACTTGGGCAACAAAGATTCAGTAACATATGAAAAAACTGCTTCTGCGAAACAAAAGGAAATACTAGCAAGGATAATCATCTACAGACACTAGGAACCTGCACTGTTACCAACATATACCATGTATCATAAGTATAATCGCTGGAAATAGAAAGTTCACAGTTCTTTTCTAAATAATACTGATTCCTGTAACAGAAATAAAGGGGGCATAGTGGCGTGTATGACCGTAACCTTAAAATTTGAGATATATAGGTCACTTTTCATTTGAAACGCTATAATGTACAAACCACTGTAATCAGGAAAGGCTATAGAATTTAATAAAGTCATAAAAAATTTCAATTTTTCCACTATGTATCAATACCCTGTATCCTTAATCACGTTATATGGCAGATGACTCAAGAGATTGTCACTTATGATCACTTTAGGTCCCTCTAATTGCCAGGCGTAAGGCATGACAATTTCAACAATCCGTGATTCAAACGTTCTTAGGTCAAATAAACCTCTTTGATTCCTATTACAACCTGCACCGGTTATGCCCTCTTCAGTCCAAGTATCGTAGAGGTGTTTTGCCCTATAAACTGTGAATGTTGGGAGGACTGAGCCGTCGGCAGCTGCTGCTATCATCACACTGACTTAGAACTATCCACTAGCCTTTCAGGATGTTTTGTGCCTCGCCTCACTGTTACTTTCACTTGTCCAAGATCGTCACAAAAGTGAGTGTCGTCATAGTTAATAATGTTGGAGGGAAGGACACCACTCATGGTCACTTTAAGGTTCGTAAAACAATCAATCACTGTTCCTCGGGTAACTGCTTCCTTAGCCCTCTTCATATTTTCACTTGCTCTGATCTCTTTAGTTGTTTATTTTCTTTTATTTTACCCAGTCGTGCCCAGGTCGATTGTCATGTAATCTTTTTTCAGTCCTCCCTTCACGATTGAGATATGCCTGTACGATATTCTTAACATCATTACATCATTATTCCTCAAAGGAATAAGAACCAACTCATTCTGAATGCGTGTGTATATATACTACGTAACTTCGGCACCATTTCAGTACAGTAATACGTTCATTGTAAATAAATATTGTAGTAGTTCTATTATATGATTTTTACCTTATATATACACTCCTGGAAATGGAAAAAAGAACACATTGACACCGGTGTGTCAGACCCACCATACTTGCTCCGGACACTGCCAGAGGGTTGTACAAGCAATGATCACACGCACGGCACAGCGGACACACCAGGAACCGCGGTGTTGGCCGTCGAATGGCGCTAGCTGCGCAGCATTTGTGCACCGCAGCCGTCAGTGTCAGCCAGTTTGCCGTGGCATACGGAGCTCCATCGCAGTCTATAACACTGGTAGCATGCCGCGACAGCGTGGACGTGAACCGTATGTGCAGTTGACGGACTTTGAGCGAGGGCGTATAGTGGGCATGCGGGAGGCCGGGTGGACGTACCGCCGAATTGCTCAACACGTGGGGCGTGAGGTCTCCACAGTACATCGATGTTGTCGCCAGTGGTCGGCGGAAGGTGCACGTGCCCATCGACCTGGGACCGGACCGCAGCGACGCACGGATGCACGCCAAGACCGTAGGATCCTACGCAGTGCTGTAGGGGACCGCACCGCCATTTCCCAGCAAATTAGGGACACTGTTGCTCCTGGGGTATCGGCGAGGACCATTCGCAACCGTCTCCATGAAGCTGGGCTACGGTCCCGCACACCGTTAGGCCGTCTTCCGCTCACGCCCCAACATCGTGCAGCCCGCCTCCAGTGGTGTCGCGACAGGCGTGAATGGAGGGACGAATGGAGACGTGTCGTCTTCAGCGATGAGAGTCGTTTCTGCCTTGGTGCCAATGATGGTCGTATGCGTGTTTGGCGCCGTGCAGGTGAGCGTCACAATCAGGACTGCATACGACCGAGGCACACAGGGCCAACACCCAGCATCATGGTGTGGGGAGCGATCTCCTACACTGGCCGTACACCACTGGTGATCGTCGAGGGGACACTGAATAGTGCACGGTACATCCAAACCGTCATCGAACCCATCGTTCTACCATTCCTAGACCGGCAAGGGAACTTGCTGTTCCAACAGGACAATGCACGTCCGCATGTATCCCGTGCCACCCAACGTGCTCTAGAAGGTGTAAGTCAACTACCCTGGCCAGCAAGATCTCTGGATCTGTCCCACATTGAGCATGTTTGGGACTGGATGAAGCGTCGTCTCACGCGGTCTGCACGTCCAGCACGAACGCTGGTCCAACTGAGGCGCCAGGTGGAAATGGCATGGCAAGCCGTTCCACAGGACTACATCCAGCATCTCTACGATCGTCTCCATGGGAGAATAGCAGCCTGAATTGCTGCGAAAGGTGGATATACACTGTACGAGTGCCGACATTGTGCATGCTCTGTTGCCTGTGTCTATGTTCCTGTGGTTCTGTCAGTGTGATCATGTGATGTATCTGACCCCAGGAATGTGTCAATAAAGTTTCCCCTTCCTGGGACAATGAATTCACGGTGTTCTTATTTCAATTTCCAGGAGTGTAGAAAACATTTTTCTTTTGAATTTTAAATTCAGGGCATTAATGCGATCTTAGTAAACAAGTGTTGTAAAATGATCCTTTCATAAGTGTTTGTAAAAAAATGACGATCGTTCCACTTGAGACCTGTGGAAGGTACATTAGCTTATTTGTTTTAGTTGTAAATATTTGTCATGTGTTATTGTTTTTCTGTTGTGTTCTACAGCCTGGAGAACCTCCTCACTATGGAACAATTGGAATGAAAGTAAATTCAGTCTCTGCCTGGGCTCAGTTACCTTGCAACAGTCACTGCCAGTCCCAAGCCTGGATAAAGGAGGAGGGTTGGGCTCTGCGCTAACAACCCAATCCTGTAAAAAACTCTTTGTGACGAAACACGAACTTGCCTCAGACGTGGATGGACACAATGGAATACGAAAACTGCAAAGGCAGAACGGTATACGATTTAGAAATTTTAATTTTGGATCTTGGAATGTGCAGAGCCTGCACAGACCAAGAACCATCCAGACTGTGGTCTCCGAAATTAACTGATATAAACTGGACCTGGTGGCAGTACAAGAGACAAGGTGGCTAGGAGAAGGAACTCACGAAGAGGATGGGTACATACTATTCTACGGCGGATGTGTAGATAAACACGAATTCGGCACTGGTTTTCTACTACACAACAAAGCAGCAAATTCGGCGAAGGAATTCAAAGCTGTTAACAAGAGAATATCCTACATAGTACTTGGAAACGAGGTGTCAGACATCACATTCATGAATGTTCATGCCCCAAATGAGGATAAAGCAGATGAGGAAAAGGAAGACTTCTATGACCAACTAGGAAAAACAATTGAGAGCACACCAACTAGAAATATCAGGATGGTGCTGGGAGATTTTAATGGGAAAGCAAGAAAAGAAGAATTCTACATACTAACTGTAGGAAGGCACAGTTTGCTTAATGAGACCAATGAGAATGGTCCGAGGATGATCAACTTAGCTATCTCAAAGAACCTGAGAGTAAGTTCGACTTACGTCGAACACAAGAGAATAAATAAGGGAAGATGGTGCTCACCGGATGGAAGAACCACCAACCAGAGAGATCACATCTTGGTGGACCAAAGCTATATCCATAGTCATGGACGTCAGGTCTTAAAGAGGAGCCGACTGTGCGTCACACCACTTCCTCATTGTGTGCAGTCTTAAACTCACGTTCACCTGCATGCATAAGAAGAAGGGGACACTATAACCTTCTTTCAATATTGAGGAACTACGAGAAAGTGCTATTAAAGAACAATATGCTATAGAAATCAAAATCCGATTTGAGGCCCTAGGGACCCTGGAAGCAAGAGAGAATGTAGAGGAAAGGTGGAAAGAAATAAAAGTCCACAGTATTAAGTGTAGCGGAGGATGTGTTGGGAAGAAAGAAGATAATGAGGAAGAGGAAATGGTTCAACGAGACATGCCAGAAGGCTACAGAAAAGAGAAGGAAGATGAATGAGAAGTGGCTAACTGACAGGAAGAATGAGCAGAGAAGGGAACATTTTATCAACATCAGAAGGGAGACAAAGCGAATCCTAAGAGCAGAGAAATGAATATATCTAACCAGTGTGCTACAACAAGCTGAGGCAGAGAGCCAAAAAAAGAACTCAAGGCAATTCTTCCAAAACATAAAAAATCAGAAACATGGATTTCAGAGCCCAAATTTTTTAATTAGAGTTAGGAGCGGCAACTTGATAAATGACAAGGAAAGAATTGTAGTAAGATGGAAAGAATACTCCTCAGAACTGTTGAATCGCCCAGACCCAGATGAGATATTACCTGCAAACTCTATGGAGGAAAGGAAAGATGAAGATGAATGGGAAGTTAGAGAAGAAGACGTGAAGATCGCAATCAAAGGACTCATAAACAACAAAGTTCCAGGGGAGGACAGAATAACATCAGAATTAATCAAGGAGGGAGGTGAGAGTTACACTTGGAGATATATAAACTGATCCAGTTGATATGGGAGAAGAAGACACTGCCAGAAGAATGGAAATTGGCTATAATATGCCCAATACACAAGAAGGGAAGCAAAATGGAATGCGGTAACTACAGAGGAATCAGCTTGTTGAATGTAGGGCTCAAAGTGAATCAAGACAAAACAGAGTTCATGTAATTAGGAAGAAAACAAGTGCAGGAGGAACTTCTTGAGATAGATGGCAAGAGGTTCAAGAGAGTACACCAGTTCAAATACTTGGAATCCTGGTTTACCACGGACAACAACATAAAAATTGACATCAGAGAAAGAATAGCAGTGGGAATGAAATGCATACATTCCCTCAGAGATACGCTCGGCTCTAAATCGATCTCAGTGAACTCTAAGATGAAAATATACAACACAGTGATACGCCCAGCAGTAATTTATGGTTCAGAAACATGGAGCATGACTAAGCAAGAAAAGGAAAAGCCATTAATATTTGAAAGAATTGTAATGAGGAAGATATGGGGACCAGTTATAGATAACGGAGAATGGAGGAAGAGGAAAAACGAGGAAATCTACCTTCTGGTGCGACAACCAGCTATCCTGCAGAAGATAAAGAACAAAAGAATACAATGGGTGGACCATGTAGCACGTATGCCAGATTGAAGACAGGCGAAGAAGGCACCGGAGGGGAAGCCAAACACCAAACGCCCCATTGAACGACGAAGACAGTGCAGTATGGACGACCTGGCGAAGGACCTAGCAGTCCTGGAAATTGAAGACACCTGGAGGAACAGGGCACAAAACAGGAAGGAATGGAGGCAGTTTGTGGAAGCAGCGTGTGGTCTGCAGGGCTTGATCGCTAGATATCTATCTAATCTAACATAAAGGAAAGCCCCATTTCGCAATAATCCTTCAACTAGGCTCTTTTCCTGATGAATGTAACATATAAGGTGCTGTCCATCATTATCCTAACGCTGGTTGGCCACCTATTTTGTATTTGTACCTTTCCCAACGTTTGTCATTTAATGTGGTATGTGGAACTGCGTATTGCTCTGAAGCTTTGCAGATGGTTAATTTTCCTGATTTGACAGCTTTCACCGCATTTACAAGAAATTCTGGTTTGCAGTTGGATTTCCGTGTTGGTCCCGTAACTTTTGGTATACCTGCATTCACCCTACAAAAATGCAGTGTTGTAATTGGGCCTCGATAGTGACTAGGCAATATTAGCAGTAAACAAAAAAAAAAAAAAAAAAACTAAACTGTATCACTTAAGACGTTCACGGGCAAGCAATAATATTGCAACTTACAGGTTACATTTCGGAAGTAACAGGAGCCAGCAGAAGTTTTCGCACTGTTGCGTTGACTACACGAGTGTAGCTCAAGAATCACACATCTACTGACAATGCGATCTGCTCGTAGCACGTACTCCAACACGCCACTGTTGTTAATACATTATTCAAGAATTCACGACAATGGTCAACTGCAATGTAATATTAAAATGCTACGCTCAGTTAACTTGAAAAAACCGGCAAATCATCGGATTTACAGCACCTGGTCGGATTCACCTCATTTTAAGTTTCCCTTTCGTTATATACGTAAGATTATATTAAAATCTGCAGCAAAACAAATTTTTATCTGTTCCTTATTAATATTTGTTATTCAGTTGCTACACAGTTTGTTCAACGTTCCTACCACAATTAATGTTGATTCCTCTAACCTCTTAGACATTTTTTCACAATCTCACATTTCAGCGTGGTTTACTCCCAGTAGCTGTGAGTAACAGGAATATGTTACTTAATGTAATATTTTAATTTTTACAGGTAATATCCAGTCCAAACATTCAAAACGCGTGTGGCACGACTTTGCCCCTGTAAAAATCCATCTTGCATCATAGGTATTACGAAATTTTAAAGGTATTATGTTTCCACTAGTGCTATGAAGTATAAAATATTTTGATTGCTACGAAAAACATTGTCACCATACCTGGCGTAGATACCAGCATCACGAAAAGTAATACCATTGAGAGAAGTATAGTTTCCTGACATTCGCACATGCCTTCTCTTGCCTGATTTTCATTTGTTACAGCTAAGTTGCTACTAATGCTGTGAAAAAAAATCTGTAACTATCTTTACCCCTATTTTCTGTATCTGCTGCTCTCCCATACTCTAAAGATCTGAAGAAACTTAGCGAACAAGCATAACTGCTTTATAAAAATTACATGTTGGTTTCATTAAAGCTTCAAGTTAGGCTTCTGACAACAGGAGAAGCACTCTGATTATTTTTTAAAAGATATCCCCATTGACTGCGAAAAACAGTGGCAGTTATAATGTCTTTAAACTGCTCTACATGAACGTGAACATCAGCCATGAGAAGCTAATCAACTCTGAAAGTACTAAAATAACTTTGAATACAACCGAAGAATCCAACAAAATCACATACTTTAAATTCCTTCTACGGTAGTATCTTTGCAGTACACCTAGAAAATGCTTTTTTCCCCACAGTACGTGGCTACTAAGGACATGGATTGCACGGAACATACGACGAATAGATTCAAAATGAACCAGGAGCTTTCTAGAATTACTTGTAATATATTTTTTGAAAGCTAGAAGAGACTGTGCTCCAGTGTTAGTATTTCTGATAGCAGTGCCTTATTCATTTAAAAATTATGGTCACAGGTTAATTAAAATTTTATGTGTTGCTATGTAAACTTAATTTCGAAAAACTGATTAAATGAAATGGATTAAGCGTGGAAATCACTGCATTAGTAGTCCACCATTACATCGTATGACTCATATGACAGCCTAACAAGAGCTACTCTTTCGTTGTCAGGGCAACACTCGTGAACTTAAGAGTCATTTTCACTATGTGATTAAGATAGCAGTATTCTTATCACTTTCGACGTGGACTATGCTTATAAAGAATGTTTACGAGGCAGGCCTGACATTTCCATATGAGGAAGACGACGAGAACATGCTGATTTGTTGCCACGAGCGCACTGTTTATCGCCCTCTATACTTATCTACATGTCTCTGCTCTATTTGAAATGTCTGCTAGTGCCACTGCAACTGCTGCTTGCGTTTAGTCCGTGTCCTACGTGAGCGACACAAACAAGCGACAGAGAGCGACTTCTGGATACGCGAGAATTCAGCAACAAGCAGCAGCATTGGGCGAAAACTTGGGTGTCCTGCATACGAGCGACCATGTTGCGCTACAAGATGGCTGCTTAGAGCGAACCAGCTGTTTCTATAAAACGGCGTCCCTAACTGTAGAATTCTGTAGCTGGAGAGTAAGGCTACAGAATTAGGTTTACTTAAGAATATAAAGCAAAAAAGAACGTTGTGTATGAAATTTACAAAGGGAGGAAACTCCATGGAGAATTTCATAAATATCATCAACTACGAAGATCACCAGGCAAATTCTTCGAATACACGTGAATGAGGAGCATTCGACTATCCCATCAACAAATTAAAAACGAACTGTTTTTTTTACATGATCAAGAACTTTTAACAGCCAATAAATGCGGAAGAATGACTACTACATGACTAACTACACCAAATAAAAACATAAGTACACAGGTTGATAACAGTGACCATAAGCTTGCTATGGTGTAGCGGTAGCGTATACAGTTCGTGATTACGTAATAGGAAAAGGTTCTGGGTTCAGTTCCAGGCCATTCTTACATTTTTACTTATTCAGTGACAATTCTGTTTACTAAGTTTTATGCCTACTGTTTATACTGCATTGCTAAGTATATTTTTAAGGTCATTCCAACGAACTTGATCTTTACACCTATCCCAGTACATCACACACACATTTAATTCCTAATAAATTACAATGAACCATGAAATTTTAGAGATATTTGATGTTGCGAACGTAATTCATCAGCAGTCAATGTTAAGGCCAAGCGTTTCAATTACTCTAAATATTCTGTAAAGGTAAAGCTTACAAAATTTTGGGAAAGAAAGTCAAACGTTTTGTGTAATGATTTGTTTAAAAGTATGAAATAAAAATTATTAGTGAAACGTTTGGTAAACCTCATTTTCTGTTCATGATTTCGAGCATCATTCAAAAGCACGTAGAACGTTTCCCTGATCTATTTATTTCTTTTACACAAATCATTTCATAAAATATTTGACTGATTTCTTTCATTTTTTAATTTCAAGTTTTATTCAAAAAAACATGATCTTACTGACTCCTCGTTTGCCTTCCTAACATACTTTATTCGAAGGAAGCCTTTTGATATTTAAATACCGCACAAATGTACCTATTTATGTGCAAAATGTGCAGATGAAATTTTTGACAATTTATAGCAGATTTTCGTGGAATATTTCAATTTTTCCTCAGCTTATTAATTAAGTTTTCGTTAATTACCCTGCTTACTTTCAAGCAGTTAAATATTTTAATGTCAAACTAGACCTCATGCTGGTCTTTGATACCCCGTTTACCTATTTCTCTCCCTTTGTTTGGCTATGAAAATTTGGACAAAACCTCATGGTTAAGTTATAGGGAGTCTTGTTTTCGCTTTGCTCACGCGTTTACAAAACCGCATCGAGTGTTAATCATCTACATCTACATCTACATCCATACTCCGCAAGACACCTAACGGTGTGTGGCGGAGGGTACCTTGAGTACCTCTATCGGTTCTCCCTTCTATTCCAGTCTGATATTGTTCGTGGAAAGAAGGATTGTCGGTATGCTTCTGTGTGGGCTCTAATCTCTCTGATTTTATCCTCATCGTCTCTTCGCGAGATATACGTAGGAGGGAGCAATATACTGCTTGACTCTTCGGTGAAGGTATGTTCTCGAAACTTTAACAAAAGCCCGTACCGAGCTACTGAGCGTCTCTCCTGCAGAGTCTTCCTCTGGCGTTTATCTATCATCTCCGTAACGCTTTCGCGATTACTAAATGATCCTGTAACTAAGCGCGCTGCTCTCCGTTGGATCTTCTCTATCTCTTCTATCAACCCTATCTAGTACGGATCCCACACTGCTGAGCAGTATTCAAGCAGTAGGCGAACAAGCGTACTGTAACCTACCTCCTTTGTTTTCGGATTGTATTTCCTTAGGATTCTTCCAATGAATCTCAGTCTGGCATCTGCCTTACCGACGATCAACTTTATGTGATCATTCCATTTTAAATCACTTCTAATGCGTACTCCCAGATAATTTATGGAATTAACTGCTTCCAGTTGCTGACCTGCTATTTTGTAGCTAAATGATAAGGAATCTATCTTTCTATGTATTCGCAGCACATTACACTCGTCTACATTGAGATTCAATTGCCATTCCCTGCACCATGCGTCAATTCGCTGCAGATCCTCCTGTATTTCAGTACAATTTTCTATTGGTACAACCTCTCGATACACCATAGCACCATCTGCAAAAAGCCTCAGTGAACTTCCGATGTCATCCACAAGATGATTTATGTATATTGTGAATAGCAACGGTCCTATGACACTCCCCTGCTGCACACCTGAAATCACTCTTACTTCGGAAGACTTCTCTCCATTGAGAATGACATGCTGCGTTCTGTTACCTAGGAACTCCTCAATCCAATCACACAATTGGTCTGATAGTCCATATGCTCTTACTTTGTTCATTAAACGACTGTGGGGAATTGTATCGAACGCCTTGCGGAAGTCAAGAAATACGGCATCTACCTGGGAACCCCGTGTCTATGGCCCTCTGAGTCTCGTGGGCGAATAGCGCGAGCTGGGTTCCACACGACCGTGTTTTTCGAAACCCATGCTGATTCCTACAGAGTAGATTTCTAGTCTCCAGAAAAGTCATTATACTCGAACATAATACGTGTTCCTAAATTCTACAACTGATCGACGTTAGAGATATAGGTCTATAGTTCTGCACGTCTGTTCGACGTCCCTTCTTGAAAACGGGGATGACCTGTGCCCTTTTCCAATCCTTTGGAACGCTACGCTCTTCTAGAGACCTACGGTACACCGCTGCAAGAAGGGGGGCAAGTTCGTTCGCATACTCTGTGTAAAATCGAACTGGTATCCCATCAGGTCCAGCGGCCTTTCCTCTTTTGAGCGATTTTAATTGTTTCTCTATCCTTCTGTCGTCTATTTCGATATCTACCATTTTGTCATCTGTGCGACAATCTAGAGAAGGAACTACAGTGCAGTCTTCCTCTGTGAAACAGCTTTGGAAAAAGACATTTAGTATTTCGGCCGTTATTCTATCATCCTCTGTTTCAGTACCATTTTGGTCACAGAGTGTCTGGACATTTTGTTTTGATCCACCTACCGCTTTGACATAAGACCAACATTTTTTAGGATTTTCTGCCAAGTCAGTACATAGAACTTTACTTTCGAATTCATTGAACGCCTCTCGCATAGCCCTCCTCACACTACATTTCGCTTCGCGTGATTTTTGTTTGTCTGCAAGGCTTTGGCTATGTTTATGTTTGCTATGAAGTTCCCTTTGCTTCCGCAGCAGTTTTCTAACTCGGTTGTTTTACCACGGTAGCTCTTTTCCATCTCTTACGATCTTGCTTGGCACACACTCATCTAACGCATATTGTACGATGGTTTTGAACTTTGTCCACTGATCCTCAACACTATCTGTACTTGAGACAAAACTTTTGTGTTGAGCCATCAGGTACTCTGTAATCTGCTCTTTGTCACTTTTGCTAAACAGAAAAATCTTCCTACCTTTTTTAATATTTCTATTTACGGCTGAAATCATCGATGCAGTAACCGCTTTATGATCGCTGATTCCCTGTTCTGCGTTAATTGTTTCAAATAGTTCGGGTCTGTTTGTCACCAGAAGGTCTAATATGTTATCGTCAGGAGTCGGTTCTCTGTTTAACTGCTCCAGGTAGTTTTCAGATAAAGCACATAAAAAAAATCACTGGATTCTTTGTCCCTCCCACCCGTTATGAACGTTTGAGTCTCCCAGTCTATATCCCGCAAATTAAAATCTCCACCCGGAACTATAACATGGTGGGGAAGTCTACTCGAAATATTTTCCAAATTATACTTCAGGTGCTCAGCCACAACAGCTGCTAAGCCAGGGAGCCTATAGAGACATCCAATTACCATGTCTGCTTTAACCGTGACCTTCACCCAGATTATTTTCACATTTCGGATCTGCGTCAATTTCCTTCGATACTGTTGCACCTCTTATCCCCCTTCACTGTCCAGCCTGTCTCTGCGGTATACATTCCAATCTGAGTTTAGGATTTCATTACTGTTTACGTCTGGTTTCAGCCAACTTTCTGTCCCTAGTACTATATGGGCATTGTGACCGTTTATTAATAAGCACAATTCTGGGACCTTTCTATAGACGCTCCTGCAGTTTACTATTAGCACATTAATATTGTTATTCCCTGTTGCATTTTGCCTACTCCTACCTTGCCGCGTCTCAGGAGGTGTGTTGTCGGGCCTAGGGAGGGAATTCTCTAACCTAAAAAACCCACATGTGCACTCCACACGTACTCCGCTAACCTTGTAGCCGCTTCTGGCGTGTAGTGCACGCCTGACCTATTCAGGGGGACCCTACATTTCTCCACCCGATAACGGAGGTCGGGAAATTTGCACCCCAGATCTCCGCAGAATCGTCTGAGCCTCTGGTTTAAGCCTTCCACTCGGCTCCAAACCAGAGGACCGCCATCGGTTCTGGGAACGATACTACAAATAGTTAGCTCAGATTCCACCCCGCGAGCGAGGCTTTCCGCCTTCACCAATTCCGCCAACCGCTTGTACGAACTGAGGATGACCTCTGAACCGAGACGGCAGGAGTCATTGGTGCCGACATGAGCAACAATTTGCAGTCGGGTGCACCCAGTGCCCTCAATCGCCACCGGCAGGGCCTCCTCTACATCTCGGATGAGACCCCCCGGCAAGCAGACAGAGTGAACACTGGCCTTCTTCCCCGACCTTTCCGCTATTTCCCTAAGGGGCTCCATCACCCGCCTAACGTTGGAGCTCCCAGTAACTAATAAACCGCTCCGCCCGTGTGCCTGCCCGGACGCTGCTGAAGGAGCGGCCACATGTCCACTCACAGGCAGAGCTGGCGATGCCACACGGCCAGCCTCCACATTGACCCTCCGCCTCGTGCGCCGCGAACGCCGCGAACGCCGCTGAACCCGCCACTCCCCTTGGGGAGAGGGTGGCCCAACCGCGCCCGGTACCCGCGAAGATGTCTCGACAGCAGGGACAGTGGGTGAAGCATGTAACACCTGGGGTGATCATATGATAAAATACTCCTTTCTGCATGCTGTCATTTCCAAAATTCGTCGTTTCGATATCTTGAACATTTTATGAGATACGACAGTTTTTACGACCACTTGATTGTCGAAGCGCAGGAAAGGTTCGGACGAGCCGCGAGCGACCCGTCCGCGGATATAACAACCAATATCTCAAGAATGAAAAGAGATATCATTCCGGTCTCCACTGTAAATACAATTTAGATAAATTGGTTACATTTCATACGCAATAATGTATGGTATTAAATGAACTATACGGAAAGTCTACACAATGTGATTTTACCTCTGCAAATTCTTAAAAATTTCGCGCAGCCAAATACTGTTTCAGTAGATGGCCAACATATAATTGGTGAACTGGCTGCTGAAAACCAGCAACAGCAGGAGCAGCATCAGCATTGTATGTAGTACATATATTTTTGTTCTTCACAGTACTGTGTATATTTAATATGTTGCTGTTTGACAAAAACTTCATCGTCTATGTAATATTACACATATTCTTTGTTGTTAATGTTGACAGTATAATGGTAGAACAAGATGTACAGGGAGGGTACGTGTCAGGGATAAGAAGGAGCCATAGCAGATCTGTAAGTGATTATTGTAAAAATAAGTTAATAAATAAAAATTCTCATAGGTTTTCAGGTGGGTATATATTTTTATTATTAAAAAACTAATATGCAGTTTTGTTGGACATTAGTGGGATGGACAGATGGCTCTTCCCTGATTCGGGTGAGGACAAAACGTCACTGTGGGTGGAGGAGATGAGGAGAAACATTCGGAGACTTGACGATATGTCAGATGACCTGAGAGAGAAGCCAAGGAGCCAGAGCGAAAGCATGAAACGTCCCCTTAGAAAAATTTAAGAATGACTGTGCTGATAAACCTCTTACATTATTTGATTTTCAAACAGCTGAGCAGAACTGAACGTACTCAGACATTTCGCTTTTTCCCTATTCTGATCAACACTAAACCGACACACAATATTTTTAGCGCAACGCAATCTGACTTTTAATAATCCCTACAAAAGAATGGCCCTGACTAACAATAACCTATACCTTTCACAAATCACTTAGCTCACAAAAATCTTCGTTACTCAAACTACTGCAATATAGCGAGCGCCAATACTGCCAGCTAAATAAAAGATTCTAACTACTGAAGTCACTAACTACTGATAGGCATAGTTAGCAAATGAAAGATTTTGATAAAGAACAAACAATGTATTTACCTTAATAATGTTCAAAAGTCATTATATATTTTTATATATATATATATATATATATATCCATGATATCCAATATTATAAATTTACTGTCTCTGTCCAAATCATCCACTCTCAAAAATCCGTCATCTCACTCCCCATATCCACCACTGCTGACGGCTCACCTCCAACTATGCAACGCTACGCGCTGTTAACAGCCAACTGCCCAACACTACAATAGCCAACAACAATGCAAACCAGCCACAGACTGCACACAGCACAGCCAGTGATTTTCATACAGAGCGCTACGTGGCGTTACCAGTATAAAAACCTAAACAGCCTACTTACAAAGCCCCCATGCTCCCCACAAAAAATTTACAAATTGTTTTGGGCACTGGCCAATACATATTTGTTAAAATTTTTTCACAGTTACAATAACAAAGAAATCAAATGCACACACTTATTGATACAATGTTGGTCAAAAGCTAAAATTTTCTCACAGTCCATAAAGACAGTCCTGATCATTCATCACAGTAAAATTGCAGTGTTTCTTTTCCCTCAAAGTCTGAGCAGTAAAAGAATATGCACACAGAGTAGTGGATTTCCATACAGTCTTGAAGAAGTAGTGTTGTCCTTCCAACGGAATGACAGTGCTGACTCTTGACAAGCAGACAGGTAACAGGCCACAACAGAGCAAACCCACAGCAGAGTCAGTCGAAGTTTTGAAGAATATTTTTATGTAGGTCATCACAGAGCAGACCACTGTAGTTTTGTTAGAGATTATGGTATTGGTGGGCCACCAAAGATGCAGACCCACTGCACTCCTTGTAGAAATAATGGTATTGGTGGGCCATCAAAGATGCAGACCCACTGTAGTCCTTGTAGATATAATGGTATTCGTGGGCCATCAAAGATGCAGACCCACTGTAGTCCTTGTAGATATAATGGTATTGGTGGGCCATCAAAGATGCAGACCCACTGTAGTCCTTGTAGAGACGACCAGCAGCCATTTGTTGCGACTGTGCAGGTGCACAATCACTATCGAAGAGTATTGTGGACAATATAGCAAGTCCATAAACCACCACTTGTGCACTCACAAAGTTTTTGGAATTGTCCTTAGAACCAGCAATGCTGGTAACCAGTCCCTTGCTGAATTATCAACACACGTGCAAGCACTAACAATCCCAACTTCTCACATACTGTGCATATATTATGACCAACAGAAACGTGTGCAGTGAAATGATACTTAATTTGAAGAACTGGTGTCTATACAATTATAAATTTACAACATAAGAATACAATTAAAAAGATACAAAATACGTCATTAAAGAACATAACAGTACAGATAACATTTGTAATAACACAGGCTTTACAAAAGAATAGAAATAAACATATACATCACTGTTACAGGAATTATGACATAAGTAAATATATAAAATAATGAGAATAGTTTTCGAAACATTAATTTCACACATGAGCATTTAAACAGAACAGAATTAATAATGTCTAAACATCTTTACAAAGTAAATGACATATTATTAATGCAAATTATATTTGAAGATAACTGTGTTCCTCATCATAGTGAATGTAGCTTAGTACTAGAAAAATTCTACAACATAAATCTTATTAGCTAAACACATAAAGACAGGAAAAACACAAATACACAATAGTACACAAACACATAGCAGAATAACACACGAGGAAAGGACAGGGTTTGTTTTCAGTGTAACATTTGATACTGCAGTCCAACCCAAAAACTTCATTCCATAGAACTTTCGTCTTATTTCAACATTTGTTTCCATCAAAAAAAAATCCTATCCAAGAATGCTTTCTGTATTTATATGTTCACATATTTCTTACCTCATTATTTATTTTCCATTATCTTACATCATCATTTATTTCCAAGAAAATCCTACCTAAACCTGTTGTCCCTAAACCCTCTTTTTTGTTCATATCCTCTTTCAAAATACTTTTTTGGCCAAACCATTTTCTTATAGCTTCTCAATGCATTTCTTCCAATTCATCACAACTCGTTCTCTTATATAGCCTACCCCATCTTAAGCTAACTTAAATCTACTGAGCTCAGATGCTAAACTAGGGGAGCAGGCAATACAGCAGCACAAAACAATTAACACAAACAGCAATGACCAAAAAATGAAAATTGGAAAGCAAGCAGCAGTATATCTAAATTAGCAAAGCAAATGCAATATTACAACTAATATAAGGCAATATGCAGCAAACAAGAAAAATAAATCAGTAGTAAAACAGGCTTAACAGAGTAATACAAAGTCAAATTCAGTAACACTATGCCTGGCAAATAGCAGCAGCAAATGCTATAACTTATACCTAAACATGGCAAAGCTCAAGCAGAAAAAATATTACACTAAAGATAACAATGCAGATAAGGGAAATGTCTATTCACATCTTAATGTCTATATAATTAAAGTGGTGCACCACAAAAACTTATTCTACAAAAAATTACCAAGTACTTGAAAAGAAAATTGTATATGCAGTTACTGTTATTAGTCCCTTATTGTTGTTCTTTCCTTACCAAGTGCTCCTTTTTTGAAGAATGTGGATCATAAAATTATTATTTAATAGACCTGTTGACAGGAAGTGTTCACATCAGCAAATGCATTTAATTTTATTTTACATAACCAATGCTGCAACACAGCTGGAAACCAGATATCAAATGAAATAAGCAACTATGTAAAGCAAAGCTTAAAAACATCATTCAATAGTCATGTGACATTTCATAAGTTAGTAGAAATTCTCTTAAGTCTCGTTGAAAGACACTTGTCATAATCAGGTGTGCAGATGTAAGAATATTTCCCATCAACTCATAAGCATATCAGCAAGTAGCACAAAGTACAAGCTCTACAGTATAATCATATGTTTTCAAGTAATAGCATGTCAAGGTCACTTAGCTTTCTTATCGAAGTATTTACGACACCAGTTTGCACTACAGTGACAGTCTTATATAAAAATTTCACAGGTCGAGAATTTGCGTTGCAAATGTGTAGAAACAAAATCCTATAAATATAACAGTGTCCAAAAAATGTTTTGATGAAGAACAAACAATGTATTTACCTTAATAGTGTTCAAAAGTCATTATATATATATATATATATATATATATATATATATATATATATATATATATATATGTCCATGATAACCAATATTACAAATTTACTGTCTCTGTCCAAATCATCCCCTCTCAAAACTCCACCATCTCACTCCCCACATCCACCACTGCTGACGGCTCACCTCCAATTGCGCAACGCTATGCGCTGTTAACAGCCAACTGCCCAACACTACAATAGCCAGCAAAAATGCAAACCAGCCACAGACTGCACACAGCACAGCCAGTGATTTTCATACAGAGCGCTACGTGGCGTTACCAATATAAAAACCTGAACAGCCTACTTACAAGCATCCCTCGGCAGGACAGGCGACACCAGTCGCAACATGAGACGTTGCTGCCGCCTTGCGGCCACCCCCACACCAGCTCCACTCTGGCGTCCACGGGCCACCGTCCCACAGGGTAGGAGGTTAGGGGGACAGCTGCAGCAGCAACCAGGCTGCTCACACTACTCCGATACCACAGCGTCTACTCCTATCCCCCACCACTTCATCCTTGCCGTTCTTGTAACGTACGGCACATACCCCCTCAACACCTGAATGGAAGCTGCTTCGTCACCTAGTTGTAGTTACAGTATTAGTATTTGAGGAAGTTCGACCGCCAAGTGCAGTCGACGCCACATTGGGCGACCTGCGCGCCGCTGATGAGGATGAAATGATGATGAGGACAACACAACATCCAGTCCCGAGTGGAGAAAATCCAACCTGGCCGGGAATCGAAGCAGGGCCCACTTGCATGGGAGGCGTGCAAGTTACCACCCAGCTAAGTGGATAGATGCAGTTCCTTCTCCCATACTGTTAGTGAACGACATCAGGTCAGTGACAGAATACCGCCATTAGAATAGTCGGTGATTGGAGATGCCTTTCCTAGCGAACCTCGTTGGGTTTCTAAGAGCATGGCTTCCTGTCGTCTAAACGGAGCTCCTCAAGGTCGTTAATGGTCCATGGCGTCCCGTCATTAAATGCGATGTGGTGCTGTGAATCAAAATGTCGCACACCTCTCCCCCCATCTCCAAAAGTTGCCTCTAGCATCTGAAGAGACAAACCTTCATTATCTTTCGGAGGGATACTGACGTGATAATGTGGAGCACGTCAATCACTGAGTCATTTTGTGAGTCCACCTTGAGAGCTATACTGGCCCGATTTACCAAGACAGAAGTTAGAAACTCAGATAAATCACTCAGCTCAATACTACACCTGGACATTCGTACACTTGCCTGTGACCCGTTAAATGGAGGCTCAAGTTGTATACAGTTACCTAAAGATATAGCAACAAACCAGGCATCTATAAATGTTCAGAATTAAAATTATCAGGCTTGTTTTGCATGGACTATTCTGGGTTGTGAGAGAGATTACAGAGATCACCCACAGCACACATGTCGATATAGCACTTAAATAAATAAAGAGGAAAAAAGAAATTAAGTCTGATCATTTAATATTAATGGTATTCTGTGTCACATGTTTGCTGATTTTCAGTTTCTTCAGTGGGATCGTCTTTCTGCGTCTCTTAACAGAATGCAAAGCTTCACATCGAAAATACATGTATTCTTCAAATTCTATGTATTCTACGTATATCTATCTACATACACGTAAATTTTTTAAAATATTTCTAAGAAACATTAACGAAAATGCCGCAATTTGAATGCAGGTAATTATTATTTGCTTCCAAAAACTAATTAATCCCATCTGTGTGTGACATGTCATATGTCTTTCTCAGTTTGCCTGTCTTTCTCCAGACTGATGTCTTTATTTCTCAGTACCTAAATTGTTGCAAATTAAAATGTCAACATGAAGTGGCAGTTTTATACCTTAGTTCTCATTAAATTAAATTGCAGATACTGTAAAATGGACAATTGTGTAAAATTAGTACGCAGTATTAGTTTGGATATGTCTCATTTTATTGCCTGACAACACAATAGGTTTCTACCACTTTAACCTACCGAGTACGGTGTTGGAGATCTATGGCTTCGTTGTGAGTGTGATGGACAGAGAGACTTGTGAAGTTAACTTGAACATGTTTTCTGAAAACTGTCTTGAGCAGGTAGTTCAACAGCCCTCACGTTATAATAACATTCTTGACCCTTTAGCTACAACCGTGCCTGACCTTATTAGCAGTGTCATAATAGGGATATGACTTAGTTGATCATGAGATCATAGCGACGGTGGTCACTAAAGTTAATAAATCCGTCAAGAATCCTAGGAGAGTACTTTTGCCATAAAAAGGCGGATAAGCATCGCAGTTAGGCAAGGGATGGATATAATTTAGTTCCAATATAGAGGTTGTAGAGTAATTACGCGCGAAGTTTACACTAATTGTAAACCGCGCTCTGGAGAAATATATGCCGAGTGAATTTAAAGACGGAGAAGGCTCACCGTCGCTTAAAACAAAAACTGAAAATACTGGAAAAACACACTGTTGGGCTTCCGGTTCAAAAAAGAACGCGCAAATGACGACAGACAAAATTTAGTACAGCTTCGTGCGTGTGCAAAAATACCGATGCGCAAAGCGTATAACTTCCACCGTCATACCTTAACAAAAGATCTTGCCGAGAAGCAGATAACATTCTGGTCCTATGTAAGGGCATAAGTGGGTAAACGCTGCTATTCAGTTACTCGTCGATATTCTTTTCATCGGTTTTCTGTACAATTCTGGAACATATCGTGGATTCGAATATAATAATTTACCTTGAGACTGAAAGCTTCTGTCCACAAATTGGCTTGCTCACCCACAAGTCAGCTTCCTCATTCCTCACATGATATTCTCCGAATCGTGGATGATAGCCAACAGGAAGTTACCACATTCCTATTCCCCCACAGTGTCGTCAGTTTTGGGGTGGAGAATCCTCATGGAATTTGTAGCTCTGGAAAGAGCAGTAAATTAGCATGTGTGTCTAGCAAATTAGTAGAGTATGTGAGTTCTGCCTCCACCACATACCCCACATCAGAATCAGTCGCCATACTCCCTACACCCCCCCCCCCCCCCCCCTATGATTCTTCCACCTTATCCCTTGCATTTGTCTTCAGGCACCTATAAAAACTCGCCAATCGGCAGTGATTGTGGCATGGCGTTCCTGTATAAGTTATTCGCATCCAGGTGCATGATATAACTCGAATCAAGGGATGTGGGTTATTTGCCTGGCACGCCTATGGCCACACTTTGAAAGTCCCTCACAGATCACTCGCTCAAAGAAAGAAAGCATGTCGACATTGGTCAATAATTCAAGCAAATAACGTACGTCCCTTGATTCGAGTTACATCATGTACCTGGATGCGAATAACTTATACAGGAACGCCATGCCACAATCACTGGGATAAGGTGGAAGAATCATAGGGAAGGGGGGGGGGGGTGTAGGGAGTATGGCGACTGATTCTGATGTGGGGTATGTGGTGGAGGCAGAACTCACATACCCTACTAATTTGCTAGACACACATGCTAATTTACTGCTCTTTCCAGAGCTACAAATTCCATGAGGATTCTCCACCCCAAAACTGACGACACTGTGGGGGAATAGGAATGTGGTAACTTCCTGTTGGCTATCATCCACGATTCGGAGAATATCATGTGAGGAATGAGGAAGCTGACTTGTGGGTGAGCAAGCTAATTTGTGGACAGAAGCTTTCACTCTCAAGGTAAATTATTGTATTCGAATCCACGATATGTTCCAGAATTGTACAGAAAACCGATGAAAAGAATATCGACGAGTAACTGAATAGCAGCGTTTACCCACTTATGCCCTTACAAAGGACCAGAATGTTATCTGCTTCTCGGCAAGATCTTTTGTTAAGGTATGACGGTGGAAGTTATATGCTTTGCGCATCGGTATTTTTGCACACGCACGAAGCTGTACTAAATTTTGTCTGTCGTCATTTTCGCGTTCTTTTTTGAACCGGAAGCCCAACAGTGTGTTTTTCCAGTATTTTCAGTTTTTGTTTTAAGCGACGGTGAGCCTTCTCTGTCTTTAAATTCACTCGGCACATATTTCTCCAGAGCGCGGTTCACAATTAGTATAAACTTCGCGCGTAATTACTCTACAACCACTATATTGGAACTGAATTATATCCATCCCTTGCCTAACTGGGATGCTTATCCGCCCATTTAAAACAAAAGTACTCTCCTAGGAATCTTGACGGATTTATTAACTTTAGTGACCACCGTCGCTATGATCTCATGATCACTAAGTCATATCCCTATTATGACACTGCTAATAAGGTCAGGCACGGTTGTAGCTAAAGAGTCAAGAAAGTTATTATTACGTGAAGGCTGTTGAACTACCTGCTCAAGACAGTTTTCAGAAAACATGTTCAAGTTAACTTCACAAGTCTCTCTGTCCATCACACTCACAACGAAGCCATAGATCTCCAACACCGTACTCGGTAGGTTAAAGTGGTAGAAACCTATTGTGTTGTCAGGAAATAAAATGAAAGAGACATATCGAAACTAATACTGCGTATTAATTTTACACAATTATCCATTTTACGGTATCTGCAATTTAATTTAATGAGAACTAGGGTATCAAACTGCCACTTCATGTTTACATTTTAATTTGTAACAATTTAGATACTGAGAGATAAAGACATCAGTCTGGAGGAATAGAGGCAAACTGAGAAAGGTGTATGACATGTCACACACAGATGGGAATAATTAGTTTTTGGAAACTATAGATATATGTAGAATACATAGAATTTGAAGAATATGTGTAATTTTAATGTGAAGTTTTGCATTCTGTTAAGAGTCACAGAAGAATGACCCCACTGGAAAAACCGAAAATCAACAAACACATGACGCGGAATACCATTAATATTAAATTATCCGACTTAAGATCGTTTTCACTCGTTACTAAATTAAGGTCCAAAATATAACGTAATCTTATTTCTCATCAGTGTCTAATTGTGTCCCCACCTAAAAATATTGTTCACACGCTTTTTTAATTAATTTAATTGTTTCAATGCGCAAAAATTATGTTTTCCTGTGTAAATACTCCATCACTATGTTTACAAGCGACACGTGTCGTGGAGGCGAAAACCGAATTTCGGAAACCGTGTTTCGATGTTGCGCTTACATATCAAGGACTGAAGCGGATTTGCTTGCTCTGTTTAATATGGCGTCAGCAAAACAGCTGTTATGGTTTATGATTTAGTCAGCACAGTCGCTAATTCTTTTCAGTTAGACGAGGTGTAAATCAGCTTCAGTCTAATATTTATACTTGTTCTAGACTGTACTAAAACCTACTGCTTCTATATTAGCTGAAAAATTTCTAAAAACAAGACGAAACCGGACAGCCCAAGCACGTTACAAAACTGGTTGCCTTTACATGGGAGATAAAATCGATTGCGGAATTTGTAAACTTGCAACCAGAAGCGGATTTCCAGAATTGATTTTGAAGGGTTTCATGACCAACCAGGATCGCTATTGGAAAATCGGTTTACAAAATCCAGGTTTTGGAGCCGCATGTTACCGGGGCGTACATCATGTCCGTATCTTCTGCACAAATTATATCTATGTAAACGCACATAATAATTATCTGTGTTTGCGACATTCAGCTACAACTGAAGACGATCTAAGAAGCCAAAGCTGGTTCGTGACCAAGTAGGTAATTGTAATTTCAGAAAGATTAGCAAATATTTCTTTTTTTAATATTAGTATCATGTTCTGACAAGTACCAACGGAAAACTGGGTAAATGCTGTATTTTTCTACTTAGTCCATTTAAATAGGAAGTGAGCACCAAAAGCTGAAGTAGTAACAGCATCAGCTCCAGCCATTTCATTAATGCTGTTGAATCCATAGCATTCGTACTGTAACATTTTGACATCTTCAGGAAAAATCTGTGCGAGAATTTATAAGACTTTTGAGCGAAGTAGTTGCCGTGAAAAACGTGTTTTACAATTATTGTTTCTTTTAACAGTAAGTGAGTAGGAGGGTTCAATACTTTGAACAATGAGTCCACATTCATATTTAGTGGTATGTGTTCGTTTGTTAACTTAAATTAATAACTTACACTGTCACCAAGTTTTTATCAGAAGCAGTGTCAGTTACCAACATTTAATTCATTTGTCGACCTCTGATATGCAGTCGTCAAAGCGGAAATCATAGCTGCAGCTACACTCTACATCTGTACCTACATGGATACTCTGCAAATCAATTTCAGTGCCCGCGCAGGGTTCACCGAACCACCGCCATACGTCTCTATTACTCCAATCTCGTATAGCGCGCGGAAAGAACGAATACCTGTATCTTGCCATCCGATCTCCGATTTTCCTTATTTTATCATGGCGATCGTTTCTCCCTATGTAGGTTGGTGTCAACAAAATATTTTCGCATTCAGAGAAGAAAGTTGGTGATTGGAATTTCGCGAGAAGATTCCTCCACAAGAAAAACGCCTTTGTTTTAGTGACGTCCATCGCAAATCCTGTATAATTTCAGTGACACTCTCTCTCCCATTTCACGATAATACAAAACGTGCTGCCCTTCTTTGAAATTTTTCGATGTTCTCCGTGAATCCTACCTGGTAAGGATGCCACATCGCGCAGCAGCATTCTAAAAGAGGACGGACAAGTGTAGTGTAGGCAGTCTCTTTAGTAGACCTGTTACTTTTTCTAAGCGTCCTGCCAATAAAACGCAGTTTTGGTTCGCCTTCCCCACACCATTTTTTGTGTGTTCCTTCCAATTTAAATGGTTCCTAATTGCAATTCCTAGGTATATAGTTGAATTTACGGCCTTTAGATTTGACTGATTTAGCGTTTAACCGAAGTTCAACGGATTCCTTTTACCACTCATGTGGATGACTTCACACTTTTCGTTTTTACAGTCAACTGCAAATTTTCGCACCATACAGACTTTTTTCTAAATCGATTTGCAAATGTTTTGATCTTCTGATGACGTTACTAGTCGATGGACGACAGCGTCATCTGCAAAGAACCTAAGGCAGCTGCTGAGATTGTCTCCCAAAGAGGTTTTGTAGATAAGAAACAGCAAAGGGCCTATAACGCTACCTTGGGGAACGCTAGAAGACACTTCTGTTTTACTCGATGACTTTCCGTCAATTAGCTCGAACTGTGACCTCTGCGACAGGAGATCACGAATCCAGTCACAAATCTGAGACGATATCCCATAAGCACGCAATTTCACTACAAGCCGCTTGTGTGGTACAGAGTCAATAGCCCTCCGGAAAGCCAGAAATACGGAATCAATTTGAAATTGCTTGTCAATAACACTCAGCACTTCGTGCGAGTAAAAAGCTGGTTGTGCTTCACAGGAACGATGTTTTCTAAATCCTTGTTGACTGTGTGACAATAGACACTTTTATATGTGGGTACGCATTGATACCTGACTGATTGACGGAATCATGTCAGTAACTGAATCGTCCTCCATATCACTGACGGACGATTTCTGTATTTCATCGTAATGCGGGCAACACACAGGAACGTGGCACATCCCTGGTACTCGATATTGTTCAGGAGTTGGTTCCCTCTATATCTTTCATTGGTGTCTTCATAACAGAGTGACTGGAAACTGGCAAAGATTTTAAAAAGCTGTGCAGCTCCTTCGTGTTGAAATCGATCGCAAGGTTCTCCTCTGCGAATCTAGATGACTTTAAAGATGCCTTCAAGTCTGATACGTTTATAACACTGAAATTAGTTCAACATGTGCAAATTAAATTTCTGTTTGACTAAGAAAGCCAGTCTAACATACCTGGCGATTTCAACAACAGTTTTGAAGTTTTATTTGCCATGTCCATGAACTAATTTCTGGTGTGATACTTTCAGTAACATCTTTTTAGGGGTCATCAGACTTGCGGACGGCTTCATCCAGCCAGCCACGAATTCCTCTCCTGCACCACCCTCTTCAACTCAGAGTAGCACCTGCAGCCTACGACTTCAATTATTTCAGATACCAATGACGAAAAGCTAGACTCAAACTAACCTCATTTTTGATGTTCCGCAGCGATACGTATTGTTTTTCAGACATTTTAACATGCTGTAATTCCCACTAAATTTTCTCCAGTATTATTCTGACTTTGAATTTACAGCATCTGAGACAATACAGTACTTCTTGCGTACTACCGAATCAGTACAAGTCATCGCGTGAATTTAAAACAACATATTTGTAAACCTCAGTACCGTTTTAGGCGGAAAGCAAAAATAAGGACGTCCATTACCATCTTCAGATCAGCCTTTTTCCTCTCTCGGAACAGCCATTATATTCGCTTTACCTGTTGTAAGAGATGCGCAGACTTTCTCTAACGTCACTGTACCTGGATTACGTACACGATCGATAATTTAGTCATTGGGGATCGTGCCTCTGAGAACTAGTGATGCACGCAGTTTCTAGTTAACTCATTATCAGTAGCTTTCCCTCTTTCTGCTGCGTTAACTGGAAGTCTTAAAAAATAAAGGCTCCTTGTAAGGCAAATGGGAGGAGTTTTCATTTTGCGTAACTATTGACGTGTAATAGTTCAGTGTGTGTGTGTGTGGGGGGAGTGCTTTATTGTCAGACTTGACTTTTGAGACAAACTGTGGTTTTCTCTTCTGGTCCTTCCTTTATCTGCTTTCATATGACAAAGAATCAATGCCCACCTTGCAGCTAACCTTCTAGACCTAGCAATACATGGTAGTAACCTGAAGCCTATCGAGATGCTTGATGGAATAAGCTTTGGTTGTGGCACAGCAAGGAACACTGGGCTAAATATTATCCAAGTAAGAGAGAAGTTGGCTGATTATGTGGACAAACATGCAATTTGGTCCAGAAAATCTGTGTGGGAAGGAATGGGTTCCCACCCTCAGGAAGATAAAATCATCGTGTAAAACCTTTTTCGTGGTGGCGAGGTTTAACAGGAACTTGTGAATTGTCAGAAGTTGCCGTAAAAATACTGAGTGCACCAGTTTCATCTGCTGCTACAGACCTTTCCTTCAGCACTATTGGGTGGATCCACAGTAAGAAAAGAAAGAGGCTCACATCAGAGAGAGCTGCAAAACTAATCAACATCTCTTATAACGGGAATATAATGAATGGAGCAGGAACGCGACATAAGCTGTTAATCCCAAGAGAAATCCACACTGAACAGTACAAGCAAAGACAAAAATAGAAAGGAACCCAGTAGCCAGGGGGGAATCAGATTAAGGAGAATCTAACGCAGAGTCGGGACTTCATGATTCTTCAACTTAAGAAAATCAAGAAACTGATGAAAATTATTAAATTTGTGTTTGGAGTAGTGTAATGTAATTAAAATACTACCTACAGACTAGCTACTTAATATAAACTATAATTCATTTAAAAAATTACTTTTAACCTTGAGTGTTGTTTTCTTTTTTTTTGTTCAATACCCCAGGAATTGATCTCATTAAAAATATAAAAATTTGTCTTTATAGTCCAATTTATTTCCACTAATAACGATCCCCTAACATCTTCTCCAACTTGGTTACACAACCACTAAAGAAGCAGTGTCGCAAAACAGCTTTTCCAATACCAAATACATTAAAATGTTTATAAGCACTGCTTGTTAATTAATCTTCAAAATGCATAAATGCCTGAGCATTCGCTCCAACTTATAAACGCCCAGGCATTTAACACTACTAGTGTCGAGGACAGCATGCTGCCAGGCGATCTCTATTCACAGATGTGAAATACAATGAATGCTCATCAGACAATGACAATGTCAGTGATAATGATGAAAATAAGAATACAGCAAAAAAACGGGAGTAGTTTTAGGGAAGGGGGTGTACTTCCATTCATGAGAAGAAGATAAAATTGAAGTTTAAGGCTGTAAACGTTTAGTCTACGACATATTGACTTCAACTGTTGAAATAACTGAAGTAAACTGGTTGAACGTTTCATCTATTTCTTGCATCAAAGGCAGGTGGTAAGAGTTTACATGATAGTTAAATTATTTCAGTTGAAGAAGAGCTTCATGTGGTTGCTTAGCATAAGAAAACAAACTTACTGTATTTCGATAAATATTTATATCTGATGTCTGACATCTGACATAGGGGTATACCTCATTTCAGTACGTATTTCATCATCTTGTTCTTCTTCTTCAGAGCCTTATTTCCTAAATCGGTAGGTGGTCGACCCTCGTAGTATTTTTACGGCATTCTGAACGAATTCGCATCATTTCAGGGTGTAGTCTTATCGTTTTAATTTATGCCATATAGTCCTAATCCTTGTATTCGGTGAGCGTCTGGGGCCTCTTTTCGGTTTTTTATGTCAATGTTAAGTAATATTCCTCCAACATGACATTCCCTTACCAGAATAGACGATTCTCTTGAAGTTCTACCTCTATGTTTGCCATCTTAAACGTCCTAGGATGGTTCAATGAATATTTCTTATTTTTAATTTATGTGTTTCTCATGGCAGTAAATGAGTATAAGATACTGCTTCCTCAATGCTAATGAGCTACACATCTACACGGTTTAACCCCACATCGAGACGCTGTTACACACGCTGGGGTTACCAAGAATTGTAGATCATACTTGCAGAAACTTCGTTTTCGGAAGGAAATTCTGCCTATTATTCATTTCCTCGTCTATAATCCGCCGTTGACGCAATTCACACGTAATACTGGAGGAAATCTATAGCTGAAATACTGTGCGCCTGATGAAACCGAACAGATAATAGGTCTGTTCACAGTTGATAACCCATCTAATTGTCACCGAAAGAAATCCATGTAGATCACTTGCTTACGTTACGACTCTCTTCCGCCATCTTCAGGTGAACGTAGTCCTTCAAATAAGCTTTTTGATCGTTATCGATGTATGATGTCGTTATTCCAGTGTTGCACAACATTACTAGTCCGATTAAAAGCAGGCGCTATGTGCCTTCTCTCTGTTATTAATCTTAACTGATCAAATAACATGTATTCCTAACACAATATCCTGATTTAGGTCCTTCATATTGTTACTGTTTAAATCATAGGTTTAATCAAATTTTCATTCTATCTTGTGATATTGTCTCGATTTGCAAAAAGTATTTGCTACTTAAATACATCCTATTATATTCTTATTATTGTTTACTTGCAAATCTTACCTTTTGTTTAATACCTTCAGCCACATAGCCTGTTCCCTTATGTATCGTTATTAAATAAAGGTCCCTTAGCTTAACGTCAGTATAATCTGGTTTTCCATTCCTCTGTATCTGCATTGTCTTATATTCATCATTATGGGACAATACACCATCATGTCGTATAGTGAACCAAAGTGTGCCGAAACAAACCTTGAATTTCAGGTATACATAAATTGAAAACAACAACTATACAGAAGTGTACATACCTTGAGGATATTATCTGAAACACGGAGGGAGATAAAAAATCTGTTGTGAGTGTACTTTACCTTTTTAAACGTGCATTGTTATTCGATCATTTATTCATTTATCTCAAATGTAAAAAAAAAACCTTGTTATTTGGAGGTGTCGTGAAGGCACGTATACATCTATTCGGATGAAGCAGAACGAAACATTACTAAATCTTCTCAATCGATCACCAAACCAGCAGAAAAAAAGGAAAACCCTCTAGCACACACGCACAATCGGGTGCAGAGATCTATTTGGAAGTCCAGTGGCTGCAATTTAGTCATAGTGACAGTTGTATCATGTGTGTGCAGGTGCATTATCCTGATTCACACTTTTTGTAGAAATTCTGATTCCATAGGCCGGGACAGTTTTCTTTTAAATGGTGAAGGCCGATTGAGGTTCTCACTCGCGTCTTATCCGAACTTTTGCTCTAACGACATCGCTCGTGCAGCAAACTGGAATCATAGTGTTTTTTACCTTCCATCATTCCTTATCTACACTGTGACAGCTAACTACTCTCCATATAATTATGAAAATAAAATCATAACGTTGATAACAGAAGTCATTTACTGTTTTATCTGTTAACAAGACGACAAACGTGTGATTAACTGTCACCATCAAAAAATCGCTAAAGACTAAGCAGTGACCGAGAAGATAACAGTTCTCCAGTTTCCTCGGCACGCCATCAACTTGACAAATTCCACTGCTCTACTCTAGTTACGTTAGCGGGATGTGCGATACGTCTAAACCAGAAGTCTTTCGCAATGTGCTTCAACTTTTCCGGAAACGATACTCAAATATTCTTCGTTAAGTGTTTCTAATTGGGGGGGGCATCGGACATGGTACCCATCGATCACATAGCTTCCTCGTATGTAGAATTCGATGGGAGAATCACTCTATTGACGGAGATTTTCTGACTAGTTTGATGGGACCTGTCAGGTATTCCTCTAATTTTCCAAATTGTACACCTCAGGGTATTAACTGCTTTCATCAATGAATTAAAGTATGTCTTATGTTATCCAAAGTTGCTTACCATTACCTTCCGTGTAACTTTGTTTATCTGTCAAAATCCTATTACTGCCCTTTTTAGAGATGTTCATTTCTCTGCAGCTGACCTGCAAAATAATCATTATAGCAGTATTTCCAACCACAGAGGACTTTAAACACACCTCATTATTTACATTATTCCTCAACATTTCAGCATTCTACTTCTACAGCTGGAATCTTCCCGTATGTATAGGCTTCTGCCAAGTATAACTTCTCGTCTTGCGATTTTTGAACAGCGTATTTACTATTAGTAGCTGGAGTTTAGTGTAGAACTCAACTTCCCCCATTTATACCGCTGAACTCATATTCTCCGGCAAGTCTATTCTCTGTACATTCCTCAGCTATTGTTATTAGACATTCATCCCCTTCCACATACTAAATTACACCTTCAATATTTTATCTATCTCTTTATCTTATGCTTGTGATATCGGAATGTTTACGGAGGCTATTGTTGTCGGACCTGGTTTGCAGTCGAATTTAATGAGAACAACTCTATCACTGGACTGTTCACAGCAACTCACTCTCTACCATAGGTTCATACTCATAACAAATCCTACTTCAGTTTATGCCATGTTGTCCTGCTGTTGATGTTGTTCTATTTTCGTTTCACGAGAAATCCTTAACCTCTTTCGATGTCTCTTTACTGACTTCCACTATAACTACACTGAACTTATGCAGCTCCCTATTCAGATTTTCTGGGTTTCTTGCCACAAGCAGACTTTCCACACCCCTGCTCGTAGAAACAGCTTTACGAATCTTACAGTAATGGACTATCATCACGATACCATTATATTTTTCGACATTATCTTCAAAGTATACCTCAATTTGGCGCTCAGCAGACAGTGCGGCACTATGTTTTCAAATTTTTTCGAACTGTTGCATTTTTGAGCAGCCGGTTCGTGATGTACGTCTAGCGGTTACAGGAGTCAAGGATCACACTTTATTAATAATTATAATACAAAGTAATATCTCCAGTTACAGTTACATTTTCAGCAAGTACACCAAGTCCTTTCATCCATACATGTATTTTTTCATTATTGCTAACTTTTCTACAAGAGCATGTATGCAGTGGAAATGGCATATTACTATAAACATAACTACGGCTACTTCGGGTCTTTGAATCTACTCCACAATGCCACGTCTTGTAAGCGATGACATCTCGATCGGCGAAAGATTCCAGTCCAGGTAAGGATGCATTTTCACAACGAACAATGGCTAGGGTAAACCAAACACTACCAGAATTTCCAGTAGGGACATCCAGAGTAAATTTAACTCTGCAACCTCGGAAGAATATAGGTCCATTCAAAACTACTGCCTGAGCTGTTCCATAGCCTCCAAGTTTATTTTCGAAGCTTATAATATGCTTGTAGACTGGTATGCGGTGGCGGAGTTGACGATACACACGTCGACGGGGCATAGTGCTTCAATGCTGTTGCAGACAGAGCTCACAGCGGAATGGTTCCGCTTACAAGACGTGGCATTGTGGAATAGATCCGAAGACCTGAAGTAGCCCTAGTTGTGTTTATAGTAATATGCCATTTACATTGTATATTCTTTCTTGTAGAAAAGTTAGTAATAATTGAAAAATACATGTATGGATGAAAGGAATGGTGTACTTGCTGAAAATGTAACTGTAACTGGAAATATTACTTTGCATTATAATTATTAATAAAGTGTGATCCTTGACTCCTGTAACCTGTCCGCTGAGCGCCTAACGAGTAGGTGACGCAACCCGCCCGACTTTGCTCAGTGCTAGGCCGGTGCACCAGCGTACGCGCGATGTTAGTTTTACTACAGCGCGCGTCGCGCGTAGTGGATAACTCCTGTCGGCTGGTGCCTGCAGAGTCTAAATCCCTTATGAGAATGTTACATTATCAATGTCACCCGTCTCCTATATAAGCGGGCAGTGCACGCCAGCGGAACCATTCCACTGTGAGCTCTATCTGCAACAGCATTGCAGCACTATGCCCCGTTGACGATAACAATTCAGTCAAGAGTGCCAATACCTATTTTGTATATGAAGTAGTAGAACATACAACTGTCCAACCGATCTGTACATTCTGCTCCTAAGTCCTTGTCACAGACATTTCTCTAAACAATTTTTCGTAATATAAAGATTGGTTTACAATCGTGTTTGCAAAGGTAAATCGACTGAACTCTTTCTCTCTTAGACAATGAACAGTCTTTGAGAAGATTAGCTAATAATTCAGTGCTCATACTACTGGTCTACTCGACAATCATTACGTGACTCTGTTCTCTAACATAACACACTGCAAACAGTGTTTCAAAATAATTATCTTTCGTCAATGACTTTTGAATTCACCGACGCCTCAATAATATCATTTATGCTTCCATCTTTATCAAAGTTCCAAAAACACATATATAAGAACACATGGCCATTTGCACTATGCTGCACATTTATCACTGCTTCTTGCACAGTATTTATACCAAATATCTTTCTTCTTGGAACTGTATTTACTTTAACCATTATTTTAATTAGTTCAGAGTTTCTAACTTAATACATGCAAGTTACTTTAAATAAGTAAAAAGTCTTAATTTTGCTGTTGGTACTAAAACAGCTTTTCTAATTAACAGTCAACACAACCGTAATTCAATACCTTTTTTATGCTCATATAAACGTAGGTTAATGCATTGAGTTACTTAGAGACTGACAGCTCAGCTTTACTTAACTGACAGACAGGAATTTAGTTTCTTCAATGACCAACACATGGCTCACTTTTTAGAAATTGTACTCATAAATGTGGTATCTTTACAAATGAACGCAATTGTTATATATGTGAATCATATGATATAAAGTCAATTTCTGCTTTACTGTGTCTTCAAACCATTAGTCAAAATAAGACAATTACAGCTGATAGATATATTTGAAAACCGGATCTTCAAAGAACTAAGAAGAAATATGGAAGGATCCTATAATAGGTCCAGTTCACAGGGCTTACAAAATCTTTCATGATTTCTACTACTTTAAAAATAAGAAAGTACTTTACTACTTTAAAAATAAGTAACTGCTTTACTACTTTAAAAATAAGAAATAAAATGTTGATTTCCCCATACAAAACTATGTGAAGGTATGGTCTTCCTATTTTACATTATTAGATGACTAATTATCAGCTTCTTTCAATTGACTGCAGAATTCTCAAACAGTCCAATGCACGTCACATCTATGATCATCACTAATTTCCAGTGGATCCAAAATACATAATTTCCACAGGATTCTTTTTAACTTCCTCATCAATGTAATGGGTCGAGAATCTGTATGCTCTACTATACTGAATATCCTTTGGATCACTTCCTAACGCATTTATTAGTCTTAATCCACTATACTCCGCATCCTGTGATGCAGGGACGCCCATGAACGTAGCAGCCACAAAACTGCTAAACCTAAGGAAACACTATTAACTGGCGGTATGCACAGGGGTTATGATAATGGCCACAACAGCTATGTTTCTGTAGATAGCTACAATAATGTAGGTGATGCCGAAACCTTAAATATAAAGCCATGCTTCAGAAAATTAAGTTTATTCTTAAAAAGATACAATATTACAGTTGCCACAAACGTCGATATACTTTGAAATCCAACTCGAGCGTCTTAATACAAGAAAAGATATAAAATCAGCTGTCAATGTGAAACAAATATAAACTGACAGACTCCTAACTAGTGGACTAAAGACCAGGGTTAGATTAAGGTATCTAACACCGCGACACATGTTCGTGGAAATTCAGTTCAGCAAATCAGAAGAAGTAAAGAAAGATACAGGATTACCACCAATTTCCTAAGTTCTGTTTCACACTTTATCCACTCTACTGTTAATTTAGCCACTAGTTAGCTAACTTGACCCTCATCACGTTCCTTCTGATGTGAATTCATTGCTTAGTATTATGCAATTCTTCCATGACTGATTCGTTGGTTATGCAACAGATAATGTGGTGTGGCTTCAAGTCTCCCCCTCGCCTCGTTAATCACTAGCAGATTGGTGGCACAGTGTAAAGTCTATGATACCATTTAATGCAAACAGCAAATGTTTGGCTGTAATCACAGCAAGCTACAGCCTACCAAAAACTTCCTAAGTTCTATGAAATGAGAAGTTGCTCTTTATAAACAAGTTTGGAAGGGAAGTCTCTCATGTGCTAACACTGAACAAACTTAGTCAGAATGACCAAGTAGAATGAAAACTACTGGGTACCGACTATGCTGCCATAATGACCAAGTACAAATGGAAACTGCTGAGTTCGGAGTATAAAAGCAGAATTCCCCAGTAGAATGAACACTACCGATTTTGGAATTTCCCATCTGAATGACTAATTTTTGCTTTCTGTGGTTCACTACCTGAGTTTGGAACATCACCCTGTGCCCCCACCATAACTAATCACTGGGCTGGCGTGAGATGAAGCACCCAGTTCAAGTAATTTATAATAATGTTGAAGCCCCACTAGCTGATCTAGCATAGAAGAACCAATCGTTCTCATCACTGCCTAAGGTAGAAAATGCACCCAAGAACCATCCCTTCATCTCGACAGACCAGAGCCAGATTTCCTCTCCAGAAAAAATTTAGTCGAATACCAGACATGCCAGACAGACCTGAAAGACCTACCAACTACATTCCTCTGTCTTAACATTGACTAAAAACCAGCTTTATCTGGCACCCACTTGTCCAGTGTCCTCAACTAAAAGCTAAAGTTACTGTCTTTGTGCTGGCCCTCTGCACTGTCTGTGCATTGCACTACAGCTGCTCATTCACAGCCCGACTGATTGGTGGACCTCCCACCCCATTGAGGGTGACCAACTCACCTGACTGTGAGCGGGCATACTAGGACCGCATGGCAGACACTAGCTGCCTGTACTGACAGAGGGAGGGGTGGCAGGTAGCAGCTGGAGCAAGTAGGACCAGGTCTGCCTTCAAACCGACGCAACCAGACGCAGGTGTGACCGCTATACAATCGCCCATACAAAGGCGATCATGTTGGAACAGTCCCACTCGGCAGGGGAGGTGGGCGTTAATTCGTCTCTGTATGAGGGCCTTGACGGATCTGGCTAAGTGACACTGCCTGCTGTTTGTAAACTAAGAGTCGTCCCCGCTGTTTCTCAAGCTACTTGCATGAGGGCCAGATGAGTTCTTGTGTGATGCCACTCTGTTGGCCAACTGCCAGATAGGAACTTACTTAACAGTTTGTCTCACACACAAAAACAAATGAACGGAACTTTGGCCAGAAAGCTAGCCTATAGAACGTCACATGCAATATTGCAATTCTAGCTGCAAGATAAAAATCATAAAATGAAAATTAATTGAATGTAGTTACTGACAGCTAAAAAACATTGATGTTATAGAGGAAAAACAGTCAAGGAAGCTCGAATTTACTCTACAGAGATCTGTAATTACACTTTGAGGAAGGGGACGACAGCAGGCCAACGCTTTGCATGTTTGTTGTTATTTGTCTGCTATGGTTGAAGAAAACCTCACGCTTTGAAAATGCTAATAGTTGTATTTTACCTTAGGGATTGATCAGCTTATACAAGGACACAGTACGTACGTTTCAATTCCACAGAAAGTACTCAATTTTCTGGCCAACTGTTGTTCAAAAATGGCTCTGAGCACTATGGGACTTAACATCTGGGGTCATCAGTCCCCTAGAACTTAGAACTACTTAAACCTAACTAACATAAAGACATCACACACATCCATGCCCGAGGCAGGATTCGAACCTGAGATCGTAGCGGTCGCGCGGTTCCAGACTGAAGCGCCTAGAACCGCTCGGCCACATAGGCCGGCCCAACTTTTGCGATATTTCTTTTAAAATATAGAACCAATCTATGTGTTCAAACCTAGGAAACTCAGTAGTAATCTGCGGTAGAGTTTATAACTAATAAACAACTCTACAAATTATTGATAAGCATGACTATACAATATAAGTTTTGTACGTGTGTGTTGATATAACTACGATAATGGTCTTGGCGTCCTTACTATTTGAGGGAAAGCACCCAAATGGAAGGACTGGACCCCAGAGGTTTTCTCTTCAACAACATCCACCCTTTGTTAATACTAAAAACGTATCTTTGTCACATAAATAACAAGTGCCAGCAATTAACAGGAACAACTGATTCATAAGAAAACTGAAAGGGTACACCCAGGACTGACAACGAAGTACAAAGTTAAAGGCACACAATATTGTTCCATAAAACTAACAAAAAACGAGAGGTTAAAACCAATAAATGGTACAATACTCATGAAACTATTGCCTTTAGCAGAACATTAACATAAAAAGCATTTACTTAAACAATTTCTTAAACATTCCATATTACGTCAGGAAATAAGTGTGTTTCCTGTAAACGAAAAAGTAATTAATTACGAAAAATCCAAAGAGGTCTAAGAATAATTAACTGTGCAAAATTGCCAGCAAGAAAAAAATTTAAGAACGTTCGATATTAAAATTTTACTTTTCAGAAAAATGACAGTTTGAACAATTTCTGTCACTGGCAGACTATAACAGTAGATATCAGAATCAGGAAAGACAGGAAATTATTAGGTCAAAGCCATAGAGCTGAAGAAATAACTTTTTACTATAACTTAACTTGCCTACAAGATCCACACCAAGAGACAGCCTAAATGTACAGACTAAGAATCCCTTGCCACTGTTGTACAAGGCGGCTACCATCTACAATGCGCACATTGCCTTTGCAGAAACAAGGAACCTGGTGGAATCGACAAAACATTACAACTGGACCTGAGCATGCTCCTGCAACTGGAGGGATCTAGCTGAACTTAAATAACAAATATGACAGTCGCATCTGAGATACAGAAAATGATGTTAGTTAAGATAAAAATACCAGATCTTCACATGGGAACAGAACATAAAAACAAAGAACTGGACTACAGCCTGGGTACAATAATATTGCGCAAGTCTTCGTGCTTTATACTTACATGTAAGAACGACAAAGTCATAAATTATCGACCGAAATCTAAAGGAACCTCTAATTCAGTCTCCCTTGTACAAGGAGCGACTAACACATATAAGGCAACAAGTCCCCTTAAACAGTTTAAAGGGTCTTGTTGCCCATATGAAAGGTATTCTATTACAATAAAAATATTATATCTACGTCATTAAATGGAATACTACAAACAGCTCATGGACCTGTGATCATACACAGATTAGCATTCAGCAAAATTTAGAAAGTGGGAGAAGTGAAAAACTCTACTAGCGTACGGTTTGTGTCTCACTTGCCAGGAAGCAGACAGGTAAATAAGACGCCGTGGACATCAACTGGCAAAGCTATTGATGATGTAGGACACACCTTAGACAAAACTAAAACACACTAAAATACACATCAATTCCTTATATAACGATTTATTAACTTAATGACGCTCATCTGCTATCTTAAGGACAACAGCACATCGTACATATAAATACTGCAATCTTGCCGAGTCAACTGGATTGTAATCATAATTGTGGCGCTATCTTTCCTTCACACCACCAAGAACTGAAAGATCAGGACAAAGTCACTACAAAGCAATGTTTGTGAGTGCAAGGACATGTAATACCTCGGTTTCGAAACTAATACTCTTCACTCTACTGATGTTCGGTCCGTGACACTAAGAGGAAAGAGCGAAGAAAATTAAATCTTGCATGTAAGGTGACACATGGCAAATCCTAGGCTCCAGTTTAAGGATTATCATGACAGCAATGCACTGACAGGACCAAAACAGTAGTTATTTATATCGATTAGCAACGATAATAGCAGTGCTTGTGCATTGTAAAATCTTTGGGTAGAGAGTTGTTGCACGGAGTGTGCGGAGAGAGAGAGACGGGTTGCAGTGCTTGTAGTGTGCGGAAGTGTGGTGTTAACGCTCTCGCAAAAGAGAGTATCACTGCGGCGGCACCATGTATGCGCGCCAGCCAGATGACCAGTAGCAGGATTAAGGACAGTAGATGGGCAGAAGAGGCTATATTAATTGTGATTGCCCATTCCTGTAATTATCCATGTTCCACAAGATGCTACAATTATCCATGTTCCACAAGATGCTACCATCTTGAACAACAAAAGTAGCAGTTCCAGCAACACAGATTCATCGTTGGCTCTGAATTTCGTCGTGCGCACAGCACCGAAGTAAGACTGTTCATTGATAGAAAGTATTAACGGCTAACCTAACAGCACAGCTGAATGTGATTTTATTGCTAAAATTAATTTAAATAATAATCAGTTAAACGCAGGGCGGTTGTGTCCTCATTGTCCTCAGAAATTGTTACCAATCAAGGTACTTGTTCCTCTTTTTCCTTATATTCTAACCGAGTGTCATAAAAAACAAATTGAATAGTTACAGTCAGTTTGATAATGGAATGTAGTCGAATTAAGTCGGGTGAAGCTGAGGGAATTAAATTAGGAAATGAGACACTTAAAGTAGTAAAGGAGGTTTGCTATTTGGGGAGCAAAATAAGTGATGATGGTCGAAGTAGAGAGGATATAAAATATAGACTGGCAATGCCAAGGAAAGCGTTTCTGAAGAAGAGAAATTTGTTAACATCGAGTATAGATTTAAGTGTCAGGAAGTCGTTTCTGAAAGTATTTGTATGGAGTGTAGCCATGTATGGAAGTGAAACATGGACGATAAATAGTTTGGACAAGAAGAGAATAGAAGCTTTTGAAATGTGGTGCTACAGAAGAATGCTGAAGATTAGATGGGTAGATCACATAACTAATGAGGAGGTACTAAATAGGATTGGGGAGAAGAGGAGTTTGTGGCACAACTTGACAAGAAGAAGGGACCGGTTGGTAGAACATGTTCTGAGGCATCAAGGGATCACAAATTTAGCATTGGAGGGCAGCGTGGAGGGTAAAAATCGTATAGGGAGACCAAGAGATGAATACACTAAGCAGATTCAGAAGGATGTAGGTTGCAGTAAGTACTGGGAGATGAAGAAGCTTGCTCAGGATAGAGGAGCATGGAGAGCTGCATCAAACCAGTCTCAGGACTGAAGACAACAACAACAACAACACAGTCAGTTTGGCCGGCCGGAGTGGCCGAGCGGTTCTAGGCGCTTCAGCCTAGTTTTTTCAAAACTTAATGACAAACATAACGTAAGAATGATTTCTCAGTTTTCCTTATCATTAGATACTCACTTAAAATTAGTGTAAAAGAAAGTAACAACCTTCAGTTGCCACGTCAGTGTTTAACAATACATGTTTTTCTTTCTCATCATCTTGTACAGGAATTTGGATGTAAATTGCCCTAGTGAGCTGGCGACCGTTAATTATTTCCTTTTCTTTCTGTAGTGTAGGTTTTGGATTGATAATCGGTGGTACCCCTTTTCTGTCCAGTGTTGTTCGTGAACGAATTCACAAAATAACTTTCATTTTTCCGAATTATAACCCTGTTCAGTTTAATTACTTTTTAATTTTAGCAGACTTTTCCATCAGAAGGGTCTGTTATACACTTTCCTCCTACTTATCGGTATTATTTCATTGGGAAAGATAGCCTTATCCAATTAATAAAAATCTATTAGGCATACATGCGATCCACTGTCATATTTTATATCGCAAGCAGGATAGGCCGATTGGTAAGGGGGAGGTTACAAGCTAACTTCTAAATTTCTCTCACTCATCGCATTATGAAGAGGCACAGGCAAAACTATATTACACACATTTGTACAATAGGTCATACGTGAAGTAGGACATGTTGAAAAAGTAATTTCGGAATATAGTCCCAAATTTTGCTCAAGAATCTGGCCAAGAAGTTAAAGGAATCACAAAATTAAACCCATGTTTATCTCTCCCTACTGGCCACAAGCTAATCCTTCTAAATGCCTGATGGGAGAAACCAATAAATTTCGCAGATTATACTGGCACCAACATGAGGCGTCGCAGCTAGGGCTCGATCGCCAAGTTGTCTATTAAAACTTTCTTGTATGAATTATGTGGGCTCCGGTGTGAGCAGTCAGAATCTTATACGATCTGCAACTGGCGAGCTGTGTCCTGCAGACGTGCTCCATGACCATATGGCGTGACTGCAGCGTGTGAAAGTAGCAGCGAGGCGCTTACAGAGTGGTTACATTTTCTGGAACTATAAAAATTAATAACTGATCTAGAAATAGTCTGGGGAACTTCATATTAAGTACATAATCTTCTGTTGCATAAAGGAACAATCTGTCAAAATCTAAAGTCAACAACTGTCATAATTTGGAAGTTACAAAAAAAAAAAGAAAAGTCAGCTAAAAACGTAATTATCCGACATTTGAAAAACTAAATCTATATATATATATATATGTGTGTGTGTGTGTGTGTGTGTATGTTAATAGAATTTGAAAAGATATGATAACACCTTCAGTGTATAGATTGAAATTTGGAAAGTTCTCATTTTAGAAAACCTTTCGTAATCATGCTGTAGTGATAACTTTAAGAATTTCAAGTAGATATTTATGTTTTGTGTTAGGGCGAGCGTGAAAGAGAGTACTTGTGTGAGTGTATGTGGGACATTTGCCAATATTACATTTTCATTTTGCAATTCTCTATAGGAACTTGCAAGTGTTCCAGCTTTGTATCGTGGGAACGAATCCACCAGTGGTTCCCCTACTGGTGGATGACGGATGTCCAAGCATGTTTGAATATGTAAGAGACAGCCAGAACGTTCGCGACTATATAGTTACATTCGAGACGTAAAGTACAGCTTAAAGTTTATTTCATTTTATTTGTGCAACAAGAGAGTTTTGAGTTGCTAATTTTAATGACGTCAATGAGCTAAGATCAGTGGGTGGTTCTTGCTAGATTTTGGCGCGAGCCGAGCCCTGAAAGTCAGTTCTGACTGACCGTAATTCGGTACAGCCAGTAAGAAGTGAGACGGTTTGCCACCTAACGGAGGAGGTGCTTGTAGAGACAGAGAGAGAAGAAGGAAGTGGTGGACTAGCTTTCGAAGGAGCTAGTCATGCAGAAAGTGTCCGAACGCATTATGTGTAAAATAAAGTGATATTGTGACCTCACCATTTCAGTACAGTGATAAAGGTAGCTAGTGTTTACCATTAACTATATGTGAAATTTTAAGAGTTGAGAGATATTCTGTTCTGAAGAAAATCGCGCGTGTAAACTTTGAACTAAAAGCGTGGCGGTACTAAGTAATTTTTTTTACTGAGTGTGTATGGCGAGCAAAAACTTTATTTAAAGACAACCACTGAATGCCGAGTGCGAAGGTAAATAGTAGTTTATTGACTGTGTTACTCTCGTAAATGATTTCGGAATTGGGTAGGAAAAATTCTGGCTGTTTCAGCGTGACGAGGACTGTGAACAGGAACTTTAATAATATGAACACATGTGGGCTGATGATCTTGCATAATAGCAATAAAAAATAATCCTAATGTAAGTTTAAAAGGACATTTGAACTTAGAAATTTGAACAGCAACCCATTTCCGATTTATTCTTTAGAGTTCACAAGACTATTTTCAGTTTTTTGTACATATAGCGGCCCCCGGCGTGTAGTTATGAAATCTCAGTTTCTTCAACACTGCTTTTCTGAGATCTCTTAAGTAGCTGCAGTCAGGAGTTACATGTGCAGATCTGCAGCAGTATCGAGGTAGGTGGACAATTTATGTTGCAGATCGCCGTCGATATGCGAAAGAGCGCGTTACGTCGCAAATATCAAAATTGGGGTAGTCATATAAAAATATTTCACAACATTTTAAACGAATTGCCACATGATTCTACTTCATTGCCTCCCTTACTCGTACTTGGGAAAGAGCAGCCACGTCCGCAGCTCGTGGTCGTGCGGTAGCGTTCTCACTTCCCGCGCCCGGGTTCCCGGGTTCGATTCCCAGCGGGGTCAGGAATTTTCTCTGTCTCGTGATGACTGGGTGTTGTGTGCAGTCCTTAGGTTAGTTAGGTTTAAGTAGTTCAAAGTTCTAGGGTACTGATTACCATAGATGTTAAGTCCCATAGTGCTCAGAGCCATTTGAACCATTTGAAGAGCAGCCACCATACCGAATAAGAGAGCTAACTCACGCAAACTACGTCACAAAGAGGTAATAGACTTGGCAATAAGTAACTTCAAGAAAGCTGCAGAGCAATTGAAGGAGTTGCAACACGCTAAGCTAAATGTCAAAAAGCTATACACTGGCCAGAAAGTACTTGTGAAATTTCATCCTTTATCACACACAACAAAAGCATCTAAGTCATACAATAGACCTTACAGGACTCTTCAAACAGCACACGATAACGGAGAGAAAAGGAAACAATATGTAAGAAAAAGAGTAAAGGGCTTCATCACATAACACAAATTAAACCCGGATTGAAATTTTCACTCTGCAGGAGAGCGTGCGCTGATATGAAATTTCCTGATAGATTTATCTGAGATGAGTGACTTAAAGCTATGAGGACGAGTCGTGAGTCGGGATTGGATGCTTCAGTCAGTGGCGCGCTTGCCCACGAAAGGCAAAGGTCCCGAGTTTGGGCCTCAGTCCCGCACACAGTTTTAATCTGTCAGAAAGTCACGTATCAAACCATATGGAGAATACGGATTGTATTTTCCTCAGATATGATCATCTTGAAAACTTCCTTGAGGTGTTCTGAATATGGCATACATTTCTGACATATTAAATTCTTTACGATGTTTTGCTTTTCTTTGCCGTGTATGACATACGACAGCACTCTCCTGCTGAAGTATACTTATCTTTTTTTATAACTAAATACACACAATTTTGACTTCATGTCAGATTACAATAGATATGATATCATCATATGACATGTACGATATCATCATACCTATTGTTTGTTACAAAAGAAAAAGCCACAGGTAATATAAAATATATGTATATTAAAACAAATCTGGTTCTTATCTATATATTCCTGATTTACGAGACATATTTGCACATAGCAATGCGCCACTGAAGGAGAAGTTTGTTTTACTACTATATGATGACACTAGACAGAAATGAAAAGCACGAGAGAGAAAGCTGTTGATTGAAATACAGATTTCTTATGCTAAAATGAATATTTTAGTGAACAATATGCTACCAATCTGTAATGATTTTTTCTTTTTTTTTTTTACATTTTTAGCACTTATTAATCAATTTTCTTGCCATGGATTAGTGTACTTTTGTGAAATGCATACAGTTTTGTTGCATTATATGACTATTGCTTGACATAGCTATTGCCTTATGTGAACATTTGTGCTTTATTGTTGCTGCATTCTTTTTATGATGAAAATTTTTGTTTGTGATTTGTCCTAGCTTGAAAATGTGTACTTAATTTTGTTTACTATAATTATTTTTGGTGCATATGCATAAGATAAGATACTTTGTTGTATTGCCTTTCAGATGACATATTTCTCATTTTCATATGTGTATGATAGTGACTTTGACGATATTGCTTTTCTGATGAAATATTTTTGTGACTATATGTATATAGCAGCACGTATAGTTTTCTGAGAGCTCATTTAGGATAAGCAATTACTGTCACATCTTCTAAATAAGATAAATGCCATGATTAATAAGAGAATTATGAAAAATAACTATAGGAAGACAGTAAATCGAGAATATACTAGGTCACTTAGAAATTAGAAACAAATGAGGATAGATAACTGGAAGTAGCAAAGTGTGTTAGTAAGTAAGACGAATAAAGTTGCATATATTCTTAGGTTGAAGAAAGATGTTGAGTGCAATGTGGAAATATAAATGAGTATAGGCAGTTTGAATAATGGTTATATTATGTCGTTATGGTGGTGTAATTACGAAATATTACAACGAAGATTGAGTGTGATGTTTTTGACAGGTAAATTGATATGAACGTATTATTATGTGAATATGATATTTTTTGAAAATAACTTAGGATAAAATGTATTATGAAAAGAGTATGAGGCTTCAGCGAAAATATAAATTCTTGAAGTATGCGTACAGTACTGAAGTTAGAAATCCGATTAGTAGATTACAGTAGTGTATGACACTAGGATAAAATATCACACAGACTGACAGAGATTTGACTTTGAAGTGCACTCAATTACCTTTCTTTTCCTTTATATTAACTATGATACATTTATTTGTTTGTCCTTTGTTCCTGGTCTATACACCTTCTTGTTCTTACGTTGTGCATGAGTGTTTTTCATTTACATATTTTTACTACCACTGTTCCTATGATTTGCATGTTAGTCCATGCCATACATTTTCTGAATCTTTAGGTAACGTGAGATCTATGATCGTGTGCACATTTGATTTTCTTGTATATTTTCTTAGTCATTTGTCCCCATTAGAAGATATTCATATTTTGTCAGTTGCTCCACTTACAGGTATTATGCTTTACTCTTCTATCTTGCACAGAATAGTGCATAATAATTTGTGTGCATGGACCTCTTCTTGATCACACTGATTGTTGTGATCTACAAATATTCATACATTTTGATGCAACACTCTTATACCATTTCACATATTTGCTAGGAATAAGATCATATTTTTTTACTATATGTGAAAGTTTCATTTCTTTTTTTGGGCTATTTCACATAGATATTCACAGATTATTTCTTAGACAGACAACACTGCAAGTGCAGTTCAGATTTCTGTAATGTGCTTTAAGCAAATCAGTGAAGTTGGTAGGTGTTTAACTAATTTTTAATTCTGCACACACTTAAAGGAAATAGTAGCACAAAGCGCGCAGATATCTACGAGACGTCAGATCCACATGTGAGGTGCCAGTGGAAAGTTACTTCCGTGAGTGTGCTCATATCTGATTCTATACTTACTGCCAGTCATGACAGTGTTGTCAGTGATGGACAATCAGTTACCTTACTGAGTTTACCTCTGATTTCGCTTCATCAATGCTTAATGAAATTTGTCAATACTATGCTACTTGCACTCCCTTTCTTAGCGACAGGACTGACGACGAGAGAAATTAAACAGTATCTTTGTTAGTGCTAAGTAATGCAACATTTTATCTTCAATTGTATTCCCATACTAGCCTCAGGGTTAATGATATGGGACATTGAAGCAAATATTCAACGTGTATGAGCTACGAAATATTTATCTACAATGTACAAAACTTGGCAATTAGTGTTGTCTGCTCCCTCTCTGTGCAAACACAATCTTAATATGTAAAACACTTTTTCTTGTACATTTTGAAACCTAAAGTCCTAAGACTTGTGATGTTATTTATAATTGTAGCTTATTGTGCTCACTTCTATGCAATTTTTCAAAAAATCAGCTAAGACAATCTCTATGAAATTATTTCTGGGATCCAGGGGATAATGTAAGATTTTCATATGTTTTCTGCCATTATAATTAATTCACCTTTACTGTACTGAGACAAAGATGAATGAGCGCACTACACAAGTAGTGAATAAGATCTTTGATTCTGTGTTGGATGTAATCTGTGGTGCGTTTTATTGTGAGTCAGTTGTGCACCACTGCAGCGTTCTTACTTGACACGTGGTTGTGACCAGTTGAGTTTTTAGAGAAGGAGATTTAATATTAGTGAATCTGAGAGAATTTATCTGGAGTACTTTATTATGGAGATAAAAAATTCTTGGTGAACTTACGTTACTGATGGAGAAGGCCTTTGGAAGAATTTTTAAGATAATCAGCGCATGCCCAAGAATGAGATTCTGTTGGTCAGAACAAGGAAATCTTTGTCCCTCATACAACTTTTAACATTCATTATTAGCGTTAATTTGATCTCTTTGTTTTCACGATGTCACAAATAACACAACTGGTTGGAATGTTTGCAGTTTTTGTATTGAGAGAATTTCGTAATTTTTATTATCGCCTTATGTGGTACAGTTTTTTCGACAACTGGAGTTAAATTTTCCAAGAACGACTTTCTTTAAAGTGAAACCCTCCTCCATCATTCTTAGTAAAGTTCTGAATATTTTGGCCAAAGATGGTTTTTAGAAATAAAAGGAAATGTTGTGAGTAGTTTATTTTTTTCTTTAGCTGCTGCGTCTTCCGAGTTATATTTTCTTTAGAGAATGTCAGTACACCAGGCATAAAACAACAAGCTGAGCATGGGGTACGTTACTTTTATTTCAGGGCAGATCTCACTTTACATTCGTATAAGGAAATCGATCGTAGTCAAAATTATCAGATGTTGTGTTAAGCAAGCAGATTAATATACAGTGAACAGTGTAGGAAATCTCAAACAGTCATTTTTCTTCTGAGAAGAGCAGTGTATTGTTTTTGTGGACATTTCAAGTCAGGTATTGCACTTCATGTCACACAACTTCCACAATATACTTCAATATTGAGACTGAGTGAAAGAGTTTTCACTGAGTACACAATCATTTGCGTTTGGCTTTTAATTAAATTAGTTTTCATTATTTCAAATTCAGTAGTCGACTAAGTGTAAAGTTTTGTTTCACGACATTCTTCGCATGTGCGACACACTGCCAACCAACAGTTAGTATTGCTCAGCTGTTGAGTACGATATGCAAAGCTCACGTTGCACGAGGAGAAAGTTTTTTGTAAAAAGAATTTTCAGTATTTTCATTTATAAATAATTTTTACAGGAAGCGCGCAACACTGTGCTAAGATTGGCACGATTACTGCACTCTGTGATTGGTTGGAGATGGAGAGGAGGGGAGGGGAGTGGTCGCTTATAGGATTATACGAGTGATGTCTTCACTGGACCCTATTGATGGAGACATATACGACGCAAAAAATTGTTCAAAATCCTCACTGTGTTCCTGCTCCATTGTAATAACCCCAGCGAATAAGTAGAGTGATTACTATTGTTGCTAGCAACAAAATCGGTAGACAGTAATTCCCATCACATCCTAAAGAAGGCGGCCGGAGTGGCCGTGCGGTTCTAGGCGCTACAGTCTGCAACCGAGCGACCGCTACGGTCACAGGTTCGAATCCTGCCTCGGGCATGGATGTGTATGATGTCCTTAGGTTAGTTAGGTTTAATTAGTCCTACGTTTTAGGCGACTGATGACCTCAGAAGTTAAGTCGCGTACTGCTCAGAGCTATTTGAACCATTTTTGAACCTAAAGAATATCTCTTGAGAGGAATTTGGGTATGAGGAGACTGCTGATTGAAATTTGAATTGTTGAAGATAAGAATGTCTGTTGAAATGAATGACTTAGTACCACATGGGAAATTGCCTATCAAAACATTCAGTCAGTTGAAGAAATTATTGTGTAGATTTCGCAGTTTTCACAGCGCACCCTTGAGCTCGAGAACAGGTAAAGAGAGATTGTATACGATTACAAAGAAGAATATGAAGTACAGGCAGAGTTCTAGAAGAGATACTACAAATCCGCCACAGCGGATCTGTATTTCTACAAGTCTCGCTTTATTTGTTGCATCTGGAAAGGTTAGTAGGTGCATGTACGTCTTATCTGAATGAGAGTCGTCCGGCGTTTACGTATCTTGCCAACGCACTTCAGATGAGCTACATGCAGCTGTATGTTGGCCTCGACTAGTACCCTGTTCCAACTTGCTTGACGAACATTACACGCAATCACGTGCACACTGTACTTAACTGCCTAGTAGGAACCTTCACCACTGGACGAGAATGGCATCATGTCTGTCCCATCCTTGTTTCAGGAAGTTCTCTGATTAGCGGTTTCATTTTTTCAGTCACTTTCCAAGGCAGTAACTAGAAGGGGCGGGGTAGGAAAGGGAGAGAGGAAGGAGATAATAGGGGAGAAGAAGGAAGAGGGGTGAAGATTTGAGGGGAATTTCATGGTCAAATTTGGTCCAGGATGCCTATTGCATCACTGTTTCATGGCAGTTTCTCACTGGAATACTTTTATCACTATTTGAAACGATCTCCTGAAAAAAATAGAATTTTTTAACGTTTCGCTTGTTTCTCCTGAATAGTGATATTGTCGATAGAGACAGAAAAGCCACGAAATTGGTTACTTTCCAAATGCATATTTAGCAAGATTCGCGTGTGCAGCAGATAGTATGTCTGGAAGGATCACAGCCCCCTCCTGCTTACAAAAATGACACTTTATCCGATGCACAGTGTTACAGACTAATATCGCCAACGCCTCAAAAATTATGAGGTTCCCGAAGGAAAATAAGCTTCCAGCAACAATCAGTGCGGATTCAGAAAAAAAAGCACTCGCATGAAACACAGCTTACTTTATTCGTAAGAGTCAATTTGTAAACAGCAGATGCAGGTGAACAGATAGATTGCATCTTCAGAGGCGTCTGGGACTGCACAATTCGTCGACTACTGACACTATCATACGGAGAATATGCGCAAATTTGTGACTTCGTTGAGGATAATTTGTCTGATAACACCCATTAAAGTATACTGGGCGGCGAGTGTTGCCATGAAATGAAAGTATCAACGGTCGTGTCCCAAGAAATGGCAGTAGGATCTATAATGTTTTCAATATAAATATATTTACATGTAAGTTCACACACGCTATAAGATTGTTCGCTGACGATGCAGTAGTGTGTAAGTGTCGTCGTTAGGTTGTCATAAAGAATTATAGATAAACTTGGACAACAGTTTGTAAGTGTAGCGAATGACAGATCTCATTAAATGTGTGTAAATGTAAGATAAAAGGCACAACAAAGAGGAAGAACGGTATAGTATCCGAATACCAGAATAGTGGCGAACATCGAGTAAGCAATTTGAGGTAATGCTAAGCAGAGGTATTGAAGGAGGGGATAACGGGAAATTGGTTTTAGGGAATGTTATAAAAGACTAAGATTTGAAGGGCGGGTTTTGGGAAAGTGCAGATGACGCTGTTGTTTATCGACTAATAAAGTGATCAGAAGATCAAAAAAAATTGCAAAACGATTTATAAGAAATATCGGAATGGTGCGAAAAGTGGCAGTTGACCCTAAATAACGAAAAATGTGACGTCATCCACGTGAGTGCTAAAAGGAACGTGTTAAACTTCAGTTACACGATAAATCAGTGTATTCTAAAAGCCGTAAATTCAACTAAATACCTAGGTATTACAATTATGAACAATTTAAATTGGAATGAACGCACAGAAAATGTTGTAGGAAAGGCTAACCAAAGACTGCGTTTCATTGATAGAACACAGACCTACAAAGGAGACTGCCTACACTACGCTTGTCCGTCCACTTTTAGAATACTGTTGCGCAGTGTGGGATCCTTACCAGATAGGACTGACTGAGTACATCTAAAAAATTCAAAGAAAGGCAGCACGTTTTGAATTATCGCGAAATATGGAAGAAAGTGTCACAGAAATGATACAGGATTTGGGATGGACATCATTAAAAGAAGGCGTTTTCGGTTGTGACAGAAACTTCTCACGACATTCCAATCACCAAGTTTCTCCTCCGACTGCGAAATTATTTTGTTGACACCGACTTACATAGGGAGGAACGATCACCACGATAAAATAAGGGAAATCAGAGCTCGTACGGCAAGATATAGGTGTTCATTCTTCCCGCGCGCTATACGAGATTGGAATAATAGAGAATTGTGAAGGTGGCTCGATGAACCCTTTGCCAGGCACTTAAATGTGATTTGCAGAGTATCCACGTAGATGTAGATGTAGATGTAGTGTCTAAGTATCGTCGTTAGACTGTCATAAAGAATTACAGATAAACTTGGACAACAGTTTGTAAGTGTAGCGAATGGCAGGTCTCATAAAATGTGTGTAAACGTAAGATAAAGGGCACAACAAAGAGGAAGAACGGTATAGTATCCGATTACAAGAATAGTGGTGAACATCGCGTAAGCACTTTGAGGTAATGCTGAGAAGAGGTATTGAATGAGGGGATAACGAGAAATCGATATTAAAAAAAAGCACTCCGTCTTCAGGCCACGGGGGGCCTACCGGGACATCCGACCGCCGTGTCATCCTCAGTAAACGATGCGGATAGGAGGGGCGTGGGGTCAGCACTCTGCTCTCCCGGTCGTTATGATGGTATTCTTGACCGAAGCCGCTACTAATCGGTCGAGTAACTCCTCAATTGGTATCACGAGGGTGAGTGCACCCTGAGAAATGCCAAAAGCTCATGGCGGCCTGGATGGTCCCCCATCCACGTGCCGACCACGCCCGACAGCGCTTAACTTTGGTGATCTCCCGGGAACCGGTGTATCCACTACGCCAATTCCGTTGCCCGAAATCGATACTAGGGAAGGTGAATAAAAGACTAAGATTTGACGTACGGGTTTTGGGAAAGTGCTGTGCTGCTGTAGAGGGAACTACACACAACGCTGGTGCGAGCAGTTCCAGAGTACCACGAGAGTTCCAGTGCTGGCACTCCTGATCACGTAGGAATGTCAACAGACATGGAACGAATTCAGAGGCGGGTTGCAGGTGGGAGTAGTCCACACAAAAGTGTAACAGAAATGCTCGGGGAACTGAAATGGAAATACTGGAAATGAAGACGGCGTACATCTTGCGAAATCGTTTTCTGAATTTGTGACCATTGTGCCTCCACCGAAGTATATCTCGCATACGAAGCAAGAGATAAATATAGGAGGGATTAGACGCAGTCATTCTCACCTTACTCAATTGTGACTGGAACAAGAAGCGAAATTGGAAATATTGATACGATATGCCCTTCGTCATGCTTTGTACAATGTGTTGCAGAGTATTTATATAGATGCAGACGTAGACAGTTTTCACTATATTCTACGTAAGCCTTTCCTGACAGTAGTCCTCGCAGCAAGGACGGAGGACGCTAAGTCAAACAGCCAGCCCATCAGTATACCGCAAAGTCTGACAGCCGTTCGTTTGAACGAATGTTGGTGATAATACAGCTCACTTAACGCTCTGTTAGAGGTAGTTTACGGTCCGTTTACAAATTTTATTTCGAGCCATAGCCCTTGAAACATAGTTGTCACGCATGTTTCAGCGTATTTCTGAGAAATTTTTATTCATCCTTTAACGCTTAACCGATCAGATACACAACTGCGCCCGTTCTCTCAAGCTGAGTGTCAGAGCGTAAGGTTTACAGCTTCCATCGCGGGTGACGCCTACCCAGCCGGTGTATCGTGGCGTTTTACAGTGTAGCACAGATCCGTGGAGTGCAACGCAATATATTGTTCTTTCCAGTACGCATTTTCACTTTTTAACGCGAGTGCCAATAATTTGTAATAAATATAGACATTCTGCACACGTCATCACCTACTATGACCGGCAACTTTCAGTTATACATTCGATCAGTGCTGGAATCTGAAACATAGATTACCATACTCTTACCACTTAATGAAAAAAAAAATCCGCTGGTTACTTCGATAGTTTCAGCTTCACGGCACTAGTACATAGTTATTAAAAATTTTAAAGTTAAATTTTATGATGTATTGATGTAATATTCGCAAAAGACAAGCTGAAAAAAAAAATTGTCCTTGTGACAGCGCTCGCTCGTACACAGTTTCAACCGATATGAGTGGGCAGTTTTGCTGCATGCCATAGATAGAGTGCTGAGTATTAGCACTATGACTATAGCGTGACCTTTCCTGTATACATACCATTTGGCACATATTTGTTCAGAACGGGATGACTAAATGCAAAAGTTGCTATATGAGCGCTGAAATCAATCGGAGTATTGGACGTAAATGTCTTTTATCATGTTATTCTAGTTTGTGTAAGGCATTATTGAGGTGTAAACGTTTATCCATCCAACCAGTGGCTAGCCGAGCGTGAATAACGTTACCAAAACGGCACTTAGACTAACCAGTAGAACAGACTCGGGACTTGTACGTAGGAGGGTAATGTCTTTTTTGGTGCATTTGTTTGTGGGTTGTATACATTCAGGGGCAAGAATGCTTTCAGGGGAAAATTGTCCCCTCCCCTCCCTTTAGTCTATTGTTATGCTAATTGACTTATGACCCCATGGTGATAATCCATCTTTCAGAGAAACCTCCCACCCATCCCCCTCCCCCTCTTCCTCCCCAAACATGCTAGGAAATCCATAACGCTCCCTCACCCACCAGCCAATACAAGTACACTTTTTATATCAAATTAATTAACTAATTTTTTAAATCGATGAATTAATTAATCTCTTGCCCTCAGTGAAATCCCCCACACCTCCCCTCTCTCCCCATCTGGAAGTTGGTGGGAAAAAGACTCAGTCTGTGTTGTACTGATATAGAGGAAGGATAGTGATGTAGTTTCTTTTCTTTATTTTTAGTGCTACCCTGTTGAAAACTGGCAGAAAAAGCTCAGACCCTCCCCTCTCCTACCCTTCCCTCACCTGGTGAAATGGTGGGAAAAGCTGTCTGTGGAGAGCTGTTGGACTGGAAGGTGCAGATATTATCTTGCCCTGCAACTAATGTCCTAATTACACAATTACTCTTCTTCAGATTGAAGGTGTTGTCTTGCTGGAATATTTTCATCCGTGTGCTCATCTTGATGTGCAGGAATCAGCTGAGCTAGTGTACAATGCCACCACCAGCAGATGTCCCAGCACCCACCCACTGACCTCTCCCACCACACCCTTCCCAGGAAAATTGTGGGGAGAATCGTTCAGTCTGCGCTGAGCTGATGGACTCATGACAGGAAATTCCACTATATTGCAGGTGGCACAACCGTATAATGTTTGTTAGGAAAATTGGCAGACGTTGGAATATCAACACTGGCACAAAAAGCTGCATATTTAATTTTGGAAGATGAAGGTCTTGTAAAATACATTGAAAAGAAGTAATTCAATAAGTAAATGGATCTTTTTTCCATCGCACAAGGGATACCATTATGAAATTGACATCAACATAGAACACTCACCATACGTAATTAGACTGTTAATGATCACGCAAAACCTATGAGGCAAAATATCTCCCAATCATGTCTTTGTGCATGCCGTACCGCAACACATGCGCCGGACCACCAGTAACCCTGTGAGTCCAGAGCGCTGGACCGGGAGACATCTGTTGCTGCAGAGGAAAGCATGATACTGGATGTCAGCTTGCTTTGAAATTTCATACAAGACACTTCCTGTTTTGTTCTCTAATACGAATGTTCCAAACCAGGGTAGTGGAAACAGCTGCTCTACATGTTAGCCTGCTGTGCAGATACTGACTGAGTTACTTCGCAATACCACCAACAGAATATGCTGGGGGAAGCAACGTCCCAATCATTCCTCCCTCTAATTCTCTCCTCCCACAATCCCTCACTCCATCAGTTACTCCTGTGAAACAGAACATCAGGTTTTGACAACTAACTCTCTGATATTAATACATGGGAAATTCCTGTCAAAACACATGCCTACTGTCTCTCTCTCTCTCTCTGTCTCTCTGTCTCTCTCTCTCTCTCTCTCTCTCTCTCTCTCTCTCTCTTCTGAAGTGGCTGCTTCCTACCTGGCATGTGTGTGTCACGTGCCGCAGGAAACAACACTGGCCTCTCTTTTGTCCTCAACGAAGCAGTGGGTAGCTGGTAAATCCCCAGCCCACCCCAAAATGCTGGGTTATGGATGTGCTGGAAATAGCCCATTTCCTCTATTCCCATTCAGGCAAAATGACTGACTAATTAATTAAATCGATACACTTCCTTCTTACTGGTGGATGCTGGGACCAGCATATTGGCTAGGATATTCTTTGGCTATCTAGGATTCGATCCGCCAACTGCCTGTTTTCTGAACCCTACTCTTCCCATCTTCTGAATTTTCCTTGTATCCTGAGTCGAAACAAGGCCCCGGGAGTAGACAACATTCCATTAGAACTACTGACGGCCTCGGGAGAGCCAGTCCTGACAAAACTCTACCATCTGGTGAGCAAGATGTATGAGACAGGTGAAATACCCTCAGACTTCAAGAAGAATATAATAATTCCAATCCCAAAGAAAGCAGGTGTTGACAGGTGTGAAAATTACCGAACTATCAGTTTAATAAGTCACAGTTGCAAAATACTAACGCGAATTCTTTACAGACGAATGGAAAAACTGGTAGAAGCCGACAAGCAGGAAGATCAGTTTGGATTCCGTAGAAACGTTGTAACACGTGAGGCAATACTGAACTTGCGACTTATCTTAGAAGAAAGATTAAGGAAAGGCAAAACTACGTTTCTAGCATTTGTAGACTTAGAGAAAGCTTTTGACAATGTTGACTGGAATACTCTCTTCCAAATTCTAAAGTTGGCAGGGGTAAAATACAGGGAGCGAAATGGTATTTGCAATTTGTACAGAAACCAGATGGCAGTTATAAGAGTAGAGTGGCATGAAAGGGAAGCAGTGGTTGGGAAGGGAGTGAGACAGGGTTGTAGCCTCTCCCCGATGTTATTCAATCTGTATATTGAGTAAGCAGTAAAGGAAACAAAAGAAAAATTTGGAGTAGGTATTAAAGTCCATGGAGAAGAAATAAAAACTTTGAGGTTCGCCGATGACATTGTAATTCTGTCAGAGACAGCAAAGGACTTGGAAGAGCAGTTGAACGGAATGGACAGTGTCTTGAAAGGAGGATATAAGATGAACATCAACGAAAGCAAAACGAGGATAATGGATTGTAGTCGAATGAAGTCAGGTGATGCTGAGGGAATTAGATTAGGAAATGAGACACTTAAAGTAGTAAAGGAGTTTTGCTATTTGGGAAGCAAAGTAACTGATGATAGTCGAAGTAGAGAGGATATAAAATGTAGACTGGCAATGGCAAGGAAAGCGTTTCTGAAGAAGAGGAATTTGTTAACATCGAGTATGGATTTAAGTGTCAGGAAGTCGTTTCTGAAAGTATTTGTATGGAGTGTAGCTATGTATGGAAGTGAAACATGGACAGGAAGAGAATAGAAGCTTTCGAAATGTGGTGCTACAGAAGAATGTTGAAGATTACGTGAGTAGATCACGTAACTAATGAGGAGGTATTGAATAGGATTGGGGAGAAGTTTGTGGCACAACTTGACTAGAAGAAGGGATCGCTTGGTAGGACATGTGCTGAGGCATCAAGGGATCACAAATTTAGCATTGGAGGGCAGAGTGGAGGGTAAAAATCGTAGAGGGAGACAAGAGATGAATACACTAAGCAGATTCAGAAGGATGTAGGTTGCAGTAGGTACTGGGAGATGAAGGAGCTTGCACAGGATAGATTAGCATGGAGAGCTGCATCAAACCAGTCTCTGGACTGAAGACCACAACAACAACAACCTGTTGGTTGATACTGGCACAGTCAAGGCGTTTGGCAGGAAACCCTGTTAGAGGTAGCTGAAAATGGTAGTGAGATATTAAGATTACAACTCAATATTACGCTTAAGCAATTTGCTGCAGATAAGGCAGGACTTTGACTAGAGTTTGCTCATAACTGCACTATCGAAACAAGGAATTTGAATCACAATTGGATGCTGAGCTGTATAATATGATAGTTGTAATTTTAAATTTTAAAGCACTATAGAATTCTCAAGCTGGTTACAGGAAGAAGAAGGAGGGAAAAGGGTCAACTGCATAATAGGATAGTAACAACAACAAATCCAGCTCTATTTACCACTCCATCTTTCCACTGCAAAAAAATGGCTCTGAGCACTACGCGACTTAACTTCTGAGGTCATCAGTCACCTAGAACTTAAAACTAATTAAACATAACTAACCTAAGGACATCACACACATCCATGCCCGATGCAGGATTCGAACTTGCGACCGTAGCACTCGCTCGGTTCCAGACTGTAGCGCCTAGAACCGCACGGCCACTCCGGCCGGCTTTCCGCTGCAAGGCAGATTTCACTGGGATGTACTGAGAAGCACTCAACACCGCACACAGCAGCCATCACCACATGTACAGGGCACTTTGTTAACACATACTGTTAAACCATGAGCAATTCTGTAGTAGCTGTCATGGCTAGATGTCTGAGACCACGGAGACTTCCGTACCCCACAGTCGCATATCGACTAAGCTGGCAGTTGCACACTCATCTCCCAGCACCTGCATGCCAGCCACACAGGATATTCAGTGGTCGGAGAGAGTGCCTCTGTGACTGCCCAGACATTAACTGATCAATTTATCTGTGAGAAATAATCGTCCAGTGCAAACACTAGTCGTACAGAATCTTCACAAATTCCATGTAAAAATCGGAGGACACTCGCAACAGACTTGATCTTGAAGGCTGCCCATTGCATACTGACTATTACTTTACTATTCACTCGACCAGCAAGCCACACAGCTACGCAAACTGGACCGTTCAGGAGGCTGAAATACGGCTCGCACCTTACGTCACAAATGTCCATTTCTTCTGGTCACCAGCTACCTACGCCACACTCCAAGACACCAAGTGGAATCGTTCTAGGAAAGCAGCCACATATTTGTCAGTTTAACTACAATTAAATATTACGATTTCTGCGCCAGACTGCTGTCATTCAACAATGAGCAAACTATCAAAAACACCTCCTCCTGACAACTGTAGCTCTGAAAATATCAATTTCGCATGTATATCTGCAGCCTCATTTTGACTGGACATAATTTTCCACATAAAACCTTTCATACACCTTAAGGCAATCGATACGCTGAAATCCTATTTTTCCACATTAAATCTATAACTCCAATTATTAGTGGTAGTTGGCCTACGCACATGAATTTCCTTTGCACATAGTGGAACAGTGAGGACAGTAACTTTTCACCCCCACACATACACATTTCAGGAAAACTGCGCAATTATCATTATCTGCATATACTGCCCAAAAGAATTATTGAGTATCCACATAGACACCAACTTAGTGCCTTGATGGTTGGAAATTATTTAACATTGGGTTTTCCACACAGTCAGATTCAAGAACAGAAAGCAGGTACTTTCATTCAGCGCTTCTGGAAGGTGCTGCAATCCGCCAAGACTCTCTCAAACAAGTATTGTAAAGCACAGGCGTTCAGCACTCGGCAAAATCAACAGTCCTCCCATGGACAAAAGGGTTGGAAAGACATCACCGATATGGGTTGGTGTACCATGATATATATCGCAGTCGATAGTGTGAGAAAGAAATTCAACCCTTTCATTGGTGAATCTGTCACCCCTTACGGTTGGATATATTCCTCATTGCGTTGGAATCGCAAATCCCCACGTCAAATCATAGTAGTTAATTGCAGTTAAAGTGATAAATATGTGGCTGGTTTTCTAGGACTACTCCACTTGGCGTCCAGGTGCGTGGTGAAGGTAGCTGGAGGCCAGACCAAATGGACATTTCCAGCATTAGGTGGGAGTCGCTGCTGAGTCTTCCAAACGATTTAGGCGGTGTACTAGTTTGCAGTTGACCTAATCATGTCGCCCTCTGGCCACGTGAGTAGTAAAGTAATACTCAGTATGTGTGGGGTAGCCTTCTCGCCTGCAAGTGTTGTGATTAATCTGCGATTTTTACATGGAACATTGAATAGATTCAATATGGCAAGCGTTTGCACTGTACAATGTTCCCCCGTTTGCAATATGATCAGTTGACATCTTGGTAGTCACAGCGCCACTCTCTCCGACCTCTGATCGTCCTGTACAGCTGGTATATGGATGACAGTAGATGAATGAGTGGCTATCAGCGTTTTACAACAATGGCCTTCAGTAGTTTCCAGATCTCCAACATCTAGCCATGACCGCTACTGTCGAATGGATCATGGTTGAAGTGTATATGTTATCAAGTGCCCTGTCCATGTGGTGATGGGAGTGCTACTCAAAATGTATCAGTGGACTCTGTTTTGCAGGAGAAAGGTGGGGTGGTATTTGTTTACATAAATGTGGATTTGTTTTTGTTACTATGCTATCGTGTTGTAGACACTTTCACCTCCTTCTTCTTCCTCATGTAACAGAGCACCAGCTTGGCAATTCTATAGTGTTTTGGAAAATGGAATTAGCAGGCCTATAGGTGGTCAGGAAGTACACAATTGTGATGGCATAAATTCCCACCTGAAGCTCGGAGTTAAAACTATTATTTTGTACAGCACTCCTTCAAATTACGCCAGTTTCTCACAGGGTAGCAACCAAAATAAAGAAAATAATATACTTCATATCCTTCTCCTGCACCAGCTCAACAAAAACTGAGTTTTTTCCCACTAATTTTCAGGTGGGAAGGGGAGGAAAGGTCTGGGGAATTTCCCAGAATGTGAGAGGTTAATTATTTAACCAATTCAATTAATTTTTATCAGAAGTGTGCTTGTTTAGGCGAGGGATATAGGGGAGGGGTTGGTGATTTCCCAGCATGGTCAGGGTGGAGGAGAGGGAAGGGTGAGGAGTTCCTCAGCAGAATGGATTATCCCCAGGGGTCGTAAATCATTTAGCATAACAAAAGGTTAAGTGGTTGGGGAGAGGGATAATTGGCCTCTGAATGTATGATTTCCCCTGAATGTATGCAATGTGCACAGACAAAATGCACCAGAGCAACATTACCCTACTACTTTTGCATCCTTAATCTGAAGGTCATGGCAGTTTACTACACTGCCACCCAAGGAAGTTAACAATATTCTTATTGGGAAGTAATGCAAAAATGGGGTGACATGTAATTGTTCTGTGAAAGAAATCTTTTCCTTTGTGTGGGAATGGAACTAATAAAAGTCAACTGTGACAAGTAATTATGCAATACCCAGTCACCTTAATGTGACCATCTGTCAAAATCTTGAATAACAAAGTTTTGTAGCATGGACTGCTCCAAGGCGGTTAGAAAAAGAGTCATTGACGTTCTGTAAGGTACCAACAAGGATGTGCAGTCATGATGACACCAGTGCCATCCATCGTCAGCTACGCTAGGTTCCTCCAACGAGCATCCAATGCATGAATAGTGTGGTAGATGTGGTCCTACAGAATGTCTACTGGGTTAAATCTGTGAAGTTTCTTGGCCAGGAGAGGATGGTAAACTCATTCTGGTGCTCTTCGAACCACACACATACACTGCAAGCTGTATGACATGAAGCGTTGTCCATATGTTATGTGCCATTGTGCTGAGAAAAAAACAAACTGCATGTGGGGGTGGATAGATGCACACTTGTACTGATAGTTTTGCCTTCTAGAATAAAGAGATTACCCAGGGAATGCCACGAAAACAATCTCCAGATCATAATACTCCCTCCTCTCGCAGGACACTTCCAACAGTTGCAGGGATTTTGCTTTCAGACGTTTTTTTCATGCTGTTCACTCAGTCCCATCAGTCCGATGGGGCATAAAACGTGATTCATCTGAAAAGACCAACTGTCACTACTCAGTGGTCGTCTAGTTGTGCTATTGGCGTGGAAATTCCAGCCTTCGTTGCTGATGAGCAGCAGTCATCATGGGTGCATTAGCCAGGCGCTTGCTATACGAAGCAAGTAGCTGAGCATTCGTTGAGAAGACACTACTGACAGCCCCGTGGTTCATCAACAGTTGCTCAACAGTTGCACTTCTATACACCTTCACACTTCACAGCGCCGTCGTTCGCCGGTGTGATCTACGGCCTTTGAAGCACCCCAGTTGCCATGGATGGATTTGGAAAGCACCTTTTTGCCATGCGTGAGGTACTTCAACTATGGCGGCACGCGAACAGTGTACAGACATAGCCGTTTCGGAAACGCTTTCTCCCTTGGCCCGAAAGGTACTGGTCATGCCCTTCTGGACACCAGATACATCGCTCTATTTTCGCATTACGACAACTACTGAATCTACATCTACATCTACAGCTACATGATTACCCTGCAATTCACATTTAAGTGCTTGGCAGAGGGTTCATCGAACAGCAATCATACCATTCCACTCCCGAACAGCGCGCGGGAAAAACGAACACCTAAACCTTTGTGTTCGAGCTCTGATTTCTCTTATTTTATTTGATGATCGTTCCTACCTATGTAGGTTGGGCTCAACAAAATATTTTCGCATTCAAAAGAGAAAGTTGGTGACTGAAATTTCGTTAATAGATCTCGCCGCGACGAAAAACGTCTTTGCTTTAATGACTTCCATCCAAACCCGCGTATCATATCTGCCACACTCTCTCGCCTATTACGTGATAATACAAAACGAACTGCCCTTTTTTGCACCCTTTCGATGTCCTCCGTCAATCCCACCTGGAAAAGGATCCCACACCGCGCAGCAATATTCTAACAGAGGACGAACGAGTGTAGTGCAAGCTGTCTCTTTAGCAGACTTGTTGCATCTTCTAAGTGTCCTGCCAATGAAACACAACCTTTGGCTCGCCTTCCCTACAATATTATCTATGTGGTCTTTCCAGCTGAAGTTGTTCGTAATTTTAACAACCAGGTACTTAGTGGAATTGACAGCCTTGAGAGTTGTACTATTTCTCGAGTAATCGAATTCCAACGGATATCTTTTGGAACTCATGTGGATCACCTCACACTTTTCGTTATTTAGCGTCAACTGCCACCTGCGACACCATACAGCAATCTTTTCTAAAACGCTTTGCAACTGATACTGGTCTTCGGATGACCTTACTAGACGGTAAATTACAGCGTCATCTGCGAACAACCTAAGAGAACTGCTCAGATTGTCATCCAGGTCATTTATATAGATCAGGAACAGCAGAGGTCCCAGGACGCTTCCCTGGGGAACACCTGATATCACTTCAGTTTTACTCGATGATTTGCCATGTATTACTACGAACTGCGACCTTCCTGACAGGAAATCACGAATCCAGTCGCACAACTGAGACGATACCCCATAGGCCCGCAGCTTGATTAGAAGTCGCTTGTGAGGAACGGTGTCAAAAGCTTTCCGGAAATCTAGAAATACGGGCTCAACTTGAGATCCCCTGTCGAAAGCGGTCATTACTTCGTGCGAATAAAGAGCTAGCTGCGTTACACAAGAACGATGTTTTCTGAAACCATGCTGATTACGTATCAATAGATCGTTCCCTTCGAGGTGATTCATAATGTTTGAATACAGTATATGCTCCAAAACCCTACTGCAAACCGATGTCAATGATATAGGTCTGTAGTTCGATGGATTACTCCTACTACCCTTCTTGCGACCTGCGCAATTTTCCAATCTGTAGGTACAGATCTATCGGTGAGCGAGCGGTTGTATATGATTGCTAAGTAGGGAGCTATTATATCAGCGTAATCTGAAAGGAACCTAATCGGTATACAATCTGGATCTGAAGACTTGCCCGTATCATGCGATTTGAGTTGCTTCGCAACCCCTAAGGTATGTACTTCTAAGAAACTCATGCTAGCAGCTGTTCGTGTTTCAAATTCTGGAATATTCCATTCGTCTTCCCTGGTGAAGGAATTTCGGAAAACTGCGTCCAATAATTCCGCTTTAGCGGCACAGTCATCGGTAACAGTACCATCGGCACTGCGCAGCGAAGTTATTGACTGCGTCTTACCGCTTGTGTACTTTACTTACGACCAGAATTTCTTCGGATTTTCTACCAAATTTCGAGACAATGTTTCGTTGTGGAACCTATTAAAGGCATCTCGCATTGAAGTACATGCCAAATTTCGCGCGTCTGTAAATTTTAGCCAATCTTTGGGATTTCGAGTTCTTATGAACTTCGCATGCTTTTTCCGCTGCCTCTGCAACAGCGTTCGGACCTGTTTTGTGTACCATGGGGGATCAGTTCCATCTCTTACCAATTTATGAGGTATGAATCTCTCAATTGCTGTTGCTACTATATCTTTGAATTTTAGCCACATCTCTTCTACATTTGCATAGTCAGTTCGGAAGGAATGGAGACTGTCTCTTAGGAAGGCTTCTAGTGACACATTATCCGCTTTTTTTAAATAAAATTATTTTGCGTTTGTTTCTGGTGGATTTGGAAGAAACGGTATTGAGCCTAGCTACAACGACTGTTTTCCACGTCCTCCCCCCACACCCTTCGTGTACCTTCCAGTGCTAGTGCTGTATCCTGCCGTCTGTGGATGGTTGTAGCACACTGACGTCGAACACAGGCGCGTGCTGCCGTGAATGTGACAGGATCGTGTAGCACCTTGATTGCAGTTTATTTTTTAGATCAGGAAATGGTTTAAATGTCAGTGAATATTAGATCATAGGAGCAGTTTCTTATACTTTCCAGAAAATGGTAAAAATGTCAAAGTGCACAGCGTGCTTCCCTCACACACGAAGGGCCTGATAAGAGTAGGTAATACATGGAGTTTACTCGTCAGCCCGGTGGGCAATTTAGCATAATGATCGACTGTGTTACTGTGAAGAGCAGCAGATATACAGGTGATCAGAAGCGGATGAGGTAACCATACCCCTTGTGTCATAGTGACTGATAAGAACCTATATTTAAAAAGGCTGCTGGTGTTCGCACAGCATTGCTCGTCTGCTCGATGGGGTCTTTGAAGCTGCTGCTGGTGGTGGTGGTCTGGGCGCTCTGCAGGGGCGTCATCGTGGTGGCGGACATTAGGCTTGGGGTAAGTGCACGCTCTCTGCCGCCCTCTCCCCGCGATTAACTAATCACAGACTGTTCTTCAGGTCTATGGCTGCAAGATGCCGAAACTCTGTGGCGTAAATAGTTGCGGCACGTGGTTCCTTACTACTCTGAAACTAAGTTTATTGCCAGCTTAAAATTGTTTAGTTTCGGCCGCATTGAAATATTCCATTCCGGTTGCAATGGCCTTCCTTCCAAGGCACGAAAGCCACCTCGTGGAGTAACTATTCTATTTTTTTATTCGATGCCTACACAACACCACAAAATTAGTGATTCGTTACTTAATGGTATCTTCACGAACACATAACACCATCAATCTACAGAGTGTCTCAAACGTTTCGGCTCAAATTTTTACTTTTAATGCATGCAGTTTACTCGTCATGAAACATCCCCTTAGAAAAATTAATGAGTTACTGTGCTGATAAACCCCTTACGTTATTTGATTTTCAAACAGCTGAGCAAAACCGAACGTACTCAGACATTTCTCTCTTTACTTATTCTGATCATCACTAAACTGACACACAATATTTTTAGCGCAACGCAGTCTGACTTCCAATAATCCCTACAAAAGAATGGCCCTGACTAACAATAACCTATACCTTTCATGAATCACTTACTTCACAAAAATCTTCATTACTCGAACTTCTGCAATACAGCGAGTGCCAATAGTGCCAGCTAAATAAAAGATTATAACTACTGAAGTCACTAACTACTGATAGGCATAGTTAGCAAATGAAAGATTTTGATAAAGAACAAACAATGTATTTACCTTAATAGGGTTCAAAAGTCATAATATGACATCCAGTATTACAAATTTACTTTCTCTGGTGGACACACGTCCAGATCATCCAATCTCAAAACTCCGCCATCTCTCTCCTCATATCCACCACCGCTGGCGGCTCACCTCCAACTGCGCAACGGTACGCGCTGTTAACAGCCAACTGCCCAACACTACAATGGTAAATATTCCAACAATGCAAACCAGCCACAGACTGTACACAGCACAGCCAGTGATTTTCATACAGACCGTTAGGTGACGTTACCAACATAAAAACCTAAACAGCCTACTTACAGTCAGCCCAGTTGGCAATTTAGCCTAATGATGGACTGTGTTAACGTGAAGAGCAGCAGATATACAGGTAAACAGAATCAATACAGGACCATAAATAGAGAGTTTTGAGAGACGAATGTATGAACAGGAATATAAACGTAATTCTTTATTAATTGAATCACCGATGTAGTAGACATAGGCATAATCTGTAAACAATTGGAGGTTCAGCACAGTAGTGTAGCTCCGAATAACCAGTTGAAAGGTTCTTACAGATCGCTTGCATACTACAACAATATAAGCTTCACAACAAATATGCTGGCTAACAAATTTTGAATATTAATTTAGATTTTCGGCAGCCTCCTAATACACTGTCAGATTGTGTAACTGAGACATCAGCATTATCATTCGCATGATCGCCGGTTGCTGGCAGAATTAACCAGCTGAATGCAAACAATAAAATTCTCTTCGAACATACGGTGTCTGACAAAAAACGTGAATCATCCACAAGTCAAGGTCAGATGTCACTGTAACTTGGTGCATGCACACACCTCTGGCGGGTATATCAGTGATTACAGTTGGAACTTCTTATCACAGACGGAACGGCCACCAAAATGCAATGGCGTTATTTGTGTTTAGTGTTACCAAATTGGTTCAAATGGCTCTGAGCACTATGGGACTTAACATCTGAGGTCATCAGTCCACTAGAACTTAGAACTACTTAAACCTAACAAACGTAAGGACATCACACACAGCCATGCCCGAGGCAGGATTCGAACCTGCGACCGTAGCGAGCGCATTTCCATACTGAAGCGCCTAGAACCGCTCGGCCACACCGGCCGGCTAGTGTTATCAGCAGGCTCGGTACGGTAGGTAAGGAATGTCAACGGTGTCAGATGTTAAGTGATCTTGTGCTGGACACGTGTGTGGCGGCAGGATCAGCAAAAGGGAGCCACTGTTTGTCTCCATTTGGCTAACTGCTCGTCTCGTACAATATGCAGATTTCTAGAACATTCGGATGTGGCAGTGGTGCAGCGTTTGACTGCACAGCAACTTGAGGGCTGACATACTCGTCACCAAGGTTCCAGTCAACCACTCCCGGCCACCACTGGGATCGCCATTTTGTGGATCAAGCACACTGCAACCCTTTCATATCTGTGCCTGCCAACCAGAAGATAGTATTCTGCATCGTCCATCACCCCTGGTAGGTGACTGCCAGCATCCGATCTAAGGAACTACCGTACTAAGCGCAGCTGCCGTTAACCCCTCAACACTAAAGGCTTCATTTGGAGTGCTGCCACGTCCAGGAAGCATGGACAGCTGATGAAAGGTGTCGCATTGTGTCCGGCGCTGAATCACGGTTCTTTACTACGCTTGATGAGCCTCGTCGGCGGGTATGGTGGAGACCTGTGGAGATCTTGCATTCTTCCAACGTTTTGAAGAGGCTCAGTGATGTTACATTTGGTGTCATGGTGTGGGGAGACATCGCGTGTGAGCCCACAGACGATAATGTTTGAGGGAGCTCTAGCGGCAAAATTGTACGTCCGCGATATCCTGCGTCTTCATTTGTTACCTCTGAGGTGACAGTGTCGTGATACCATTTTTTAACGGGACAACGCTCGGTCACATAATGTGGCATGTCTCAGCAAACTTTCTGTGTGACGTTGAGATACTCCAGTGGCCAGTAAAATCACCAGATCAGTCCCCGATAGGAAGATGTGTGGTACCATTCCGTATGTCATCTCTGTCCCAGTGTGAGTATCAAGGATATGAAGTACAAGCTACAGCGGATTTATGAGACCATTTCCGCCAGATCAGTGCATGCCTCCAGGTCAGAGGGAGCGCAAAGTCATACTGCTAAGTGAACTCGATTTTTATCCGCAAATATCACATACACGAATTAAGTGTCATTTTAATTCTGCCTCCCCGTCCGCGTGCTTCACTCTTTTTTTTGCAGGCAGTGTGTCTATCTTTGTCTTAAATATTTTCTTCTGTCGATTCTTGGGGATGACTGTTTCCTAAATGTTACTAAGGTCCTTTGGTTTCCAACGCAAGGTCATACTCGACGGGGTCCTGAAAAGTGATGTCTCCGTATTTTCTGCGAAATCTCTTAAGGCTTTTGAAAAAGACTATAGAGTAGACCGGGGGAAGATGCCATACTTAAGGTTTGGAGGATCACAAGACGAGTTAGAATTGGAGATTCAGGATCAGCACTAAAATATTGTTCACCGATGAGATTTTTCTATGTAAAGGGCAGTTGGCGTTACGAAACCATTAGTAATTATATGCGTATTTAATTTAGGCATCTCACCGCAGGCATCGGGGTGAGATGACAGTTATATTGCAAGGAGATCTCAGCACTAGTTTTGTGCATTTATGATACAACATAGCTACATAAGTAATTCATAAAGCAAATTTATTACGCTTGTAAGGAATAGAATACAAAACAGATATATAAATACATTTAAGAAAAAGCAAATGACAAGAAAGCATCCAAATGAAATCAGAATTCATTTGCACTGTTATTGCACATATTTTCCTCCTCTGTACAGGTTTCATGCAACCATTTATTGCAAATGACACACCGAATCCAATCCACCTGTGGTCCATTTTTATCATAGTAAGTCTTTTCACACTCAGCACAATAATCACTATCATTTGCTGAGTTACTTGGTTTGCTAAACTTAGACCGACCTGTGGCTGATTTTTTGCTTTTAATTCGCTGTGACCTAGCTCTTGCTGCTTCTTTTCGACTACCTTCTGTGAGAACATCACCCGCTTTCTTTCTGCCTTTGATGTGTAATGAATCCAAGATAGGCATAGGAGTAATTTCTTCGATCGATGTTCCTGGTATCGGCTCATTATCGACCTGTACTTCAAGTCTTCTATTGCCTTTCTGTGGGAGAACAACCTGAGCACATCCTCTACAGTCAGTGTTATATCCTTTATTCTTCTCTGCCGCACCAGTAGCAACAAGATCAGAAATTTAAAATGCCTCCTCTAGAATTATTTCCAGGTTGCGTGGGTAAAAGCCACAAGCTTCAAATTCAGATTGAGCATTGTAAGGAGCCGCAGCTTTCTTCCAGGCTTCGCTGAGGAAGACTGGGAACTGTGCTCTTGAGACTTTACGTCCAGGATGACACAATGTCCAGTTGCGCATTGTCCTGTAAAAAGCTTGTTTCAGTGATTTGAAAATACACATGTTAAGAGGCTGAAGGTAGTGTGTTGAACGCGGAGGTGAACAAATCATGGTCACATAATTTTCTGTTGCAAGATCAAGCATATCTGGACCAGTAGAATGTGAGGTGTGCCCATAGAGAAGCAGAACTACTTTTTCTTGTTGTTTTCTGGGAATAAAGTGGTCTTTCATCCAACTCATGAATATATAAGAGTTGACATACTCTGATCGCTCATTCATAAATACAATCGTACCGTTCGGAAGTCCATCCTCCCATTCAGACTTCTTTCTTTTACCTTTTAAAATGCACGCTGGAGGACTGAAGTTGCCTTCAGCATTGCAGCAAGTGATTACAAAGAAGGAGAACCTTTTTCTGTTATGTCTTTGTCTGGCCTAGGATTCATCTGAAACTCAGTTTCGTCCATGTTGTACAGGCGGCCAGGCTTATCCAGTAAATAATTTCCTCTTAAGACTTCCAGAACTAAAGAAAAATATGCTGCAATAGCTTCTTTATTCATTCCCATAGTCCTGTCAATAGAGATACCTTGTAGCTTCTTCATAGGTAGCTGTGGTTCAGAAAGGACTGTAACCTGTCCCAACCTGCCATTTGATTTTCTTTAGAAAATATATGAGGAATTCCATTTCTTTCCGCAAACTGGAATACCAGCCTACGAAGAGTTTCTCCAGTTGGTGGAAATCCACACATTTAAAATTGTCTTATGTAAGTGAGCAATTGTTTCTCATTTTCTTCACGAAGGCTACCTATAAATCAAAACAATAATTATAATGTGATACTTATTCATCACTGAGAAAAGTTTGAGGAATTAAAAAAGTCTAATTCAATCATTAATTTCTAGGTGAATGATTATATGAGTTAGATATTATCCTCATTTTGCTCCATAATCGAAGAAAACATAATGAATAGAATAGTGCTTACTTTGTGGGCCCATGCCATGCTTCCTTTCATCTTTCTTCAACAGACGTCGCTTCAGAATTCTATATTGGATTCCATATTCCTGGGGCGCTCAAAACAATTCATTCCATCAGTTCTTGCATGTTCCATAGCCATTCTTCAGACCACTGACTCCTGTTTGATGTTCTAACATACGTTCGAGACATTTCTTACGAAAAGAAAGTCTGTGTACCTGGGGGATACGATTCGGAATCTTACTCAAAGAAAACAATGGCGTCTCTCCCGAGGATCGGGGTGAGATGCAACTTAACATGACTGGTACCACATGGCCGTTGTGTGGCAACGGCGGATGAAACTACAAAGTATCTCCTACGCTCAACATGTGCAGCATTTGGTCCTACTACATTATTCAGACGCTCGTACGCTCTTGAAAATAGCTATGCACTATGAAGAAGGCGTCAGTTTTAGCTCTTACCTTGTATTTGTTCCTTCCAAAGTGGATAAACAATTACCACAGCGATACACCGAGCTGCCTTCGCCCCATACTACAGCTAGCTATTGCCGTTCAGGTTGGTGTGGCGAATTGTCGAGAGCCGGCGGAAATGTCAGCTCTAGGCATCACACCCCGATAGGCATCTCCCCCCGATCTACTCTATGGAAAAAATGAAAAAAGACGCGCCGCGAATGAATTATCCGACAGGACGGAAATCGGTAGATCCACAGACAAACAAAAGATAACACTTTCAGAAAACGTAGATGTTTTATTCAAGACAAAGAGCTTCACAAATTGATCTAGTCAATAGCGCGTCGGTGCGTCTCAGGCCCTTACCCTGAGGATTAACGTGCCAAATTCTGTCCAATTGGCGCGTTACATTATCAAAATCCACAGATGTTGGAGGGCCCTGTCCAAATGCTACAAACGTTCTCAGATGGGGAGACCCAGCGACCTCGCAGTTCCAGATAGGGTGTGTCAAGCACGCAGATGAGCAGTAGAAATACTGACAGCGTATGAGTGGGAACTTGGTGAAAGGTAAACCACGCATGGCTTGCAATGAAAGGCAACGGAAAGGAGCGCGGAATATCGTCGATGTACCACTGTACTGTAACGGTGGCTTGGATGACAACCAAAGGGGTTCTGCTATGAAAAGAAATGGCTCTGCAGACCATCACTTCCTGTTATGGGACCATATGGTTGGCGATACTCGTGTTCGTATCGCACCACAGTTTGGGACATCTTCAGACATGGTTCCGGCCTGGACTCTCATTGTCTGGAGTAGAACTGTCTTCAGTGATGAGTCCCAGTTAGAACTGAGCCCCTATAAGTAGCGAACTCGTGTCTGGAGAAGCCCTGGGCAGTAGTGGGATGCCAACTTGATTGTCGCTCACTATACGGCTCCACAAGGAATAGTGACAGTGTGGGGTGCCATTTCTACCGGCGGCGTCCTTACAGTACAGTGTTACGTCGACGATATTCTACGCCCTTTAATGGGATGCCATTCTGGGCTTACATTTAAGCAAGATAATGCACATGCCCACAAAACGAAAGTTTCTACTGCTTGTTTTCTTGCTTACCAATCCCTACCTTGGCCAGAAAGATTGCCAACTCACTCCCCAGTTGAGAACGTTTGGAGCATTACGCCTATGGCCCTCTAACCATTTCGGGATTTTGGCGATTTAACATTCCAATTGGACAGAATTTGACACGATATCCATAAGGAGGACACACACATCAACTCTGCCAGTAAGAACGTGCCTAAGGGCCAGTGGCGGAACAAGGTGTTATTGACTTGCTCAGTTTCTGAAACACTTTCTCTTGGATAAATCATCCAATTTTTGTGGTACTTTAATTATTTGTTTGTACGTAAATGTACAATGCAGCTACCAATTTTCGACCCATTCGGCTAGTTTCTTCGTGACGCTTCGTTACTTTTTTTCTGTTCTTGCCTTAGAGTGTAAAAGAATCGGCGTTAACAATCTACATCGTTGCGTCTACATAATGCATTGAGTTTGACGGACCTCATTTTGAGCATTTATTGCATTAATGTGGTATTTACAGGTAATCACATTGTAACAGCATGCGTTCTCAGAAATGATAAGTTCACAAAGGTACATGTCACATTGGAACAACCCAAATAAAATGTTCAAACGTACCTACGTTCTGTATTTTAATTTAAAAAACCTACCTGTTTACAGTAAATTGATGCCCAGGAGTCACTCGACTGCAAATTGAGACGTTTAATCCCAATACAGAACATAACACATTTCTAC